>NC_142348.1:2246524-2398170 GCF_054954075.1 Amborella trichopoda
ATTTAATGGTGATGCTTTAGGGTCCTATTCACATGGGTGTGGGAGGGTCTCATAGTATCACTACTCTAATAAAAGTTAGTTCTACTCTATAAAGTTAAGAGTTATGCAATACTAGTACGAGTACTCATACTTTCTCTATTTTCTCTATCAGGTGTGGTTTGCATAAGGCTGAGGCTTTAAACAATCAAAGTAGGGTGCACATTCAAATAGTATTGAATGATGTTGTTCTAGTACTGGAAATCTTTGTGATGGTCTAAAATTTTTTTTTTATCTTTGATTATAAAATTTAAAGTTTAAAAAATAGTGTAGATCAAGCAGATCTATGAACACTTAAAAAACTTGAAAATTGACAGTAAAAAAATGCGTTATAAGATGCACTATTTCCAAAACTTGAAATTGATTTTTTCTCATGTCCACACTTCTTAAGGTCGAAATAATCAATTTGAGGATTTTTGGGCATCAAAACAACCATGTCTAGTGAAATTTTTGAGGGGCGCCTTAATTTGATTGTTTACAGTGTCGCACTTATATAGTTTTTTTCCATTTCTATTATATAGGGAGATAATTTAACTTTCCCGAATCAATTGTTATTGAATATAAGGAAATAGATTAGTCAATTTAATATTAATTGAAAGTCACTCATTATTAAAAGGGTGCGGTTTCTATAAGGTTGCAACCTTAAACAATCCAATTAAGGCACACCTTAAAATTTTATCATAACATGTAATTTTGTTGTAAAAAATTCTTGGTATCATCTTAAAATCTATTTTCATACCTAATTAGAAAATTTTAAAATCCAAAAATGGTTAAAATCAAGTAGATCTATAAATATATGAAAATCTTGAAAATGGACGATCTAGATAATGTGTTGCAAGATGCACTATTTTCGGGACTCAAAAACTTTTTTTTTTTATATTCATATATCTTGATGTTGAGATGATTGATTAGAGGGTTTTTTTAACATTAAAACAAGACTTCCGATAGTTTTTTGTGGTGCATCTATGATTTTACATTTTAAAGTTGTAACCCTATTAAAACTTTTCCCTTATTAAAATCAAGTTTTACAAGGAAATAGATTCGTCAATTTAATATTAGTTGAAATGGAAAACTCCTGACTATCATTCTGTCATCTGGAGGCAGCACCATACACAACAAAAATGCATCACGAGGTAGCACCATACACAACAAAAATGATAAGTATTTGTTTAAGACAATGCAACTTAGAATTCCCCATTATAGGATGATTCGCCTAAATAACCAATTCACTGAAAATTAATATAGATGGAAATTTTAAGTTTTACTGATTAAATAAAATTATTATGATGGAAGTTCTACTGATTAAATAAAATTATTATGATGGATCACACCAATTTTGAACAAGAACTAACCGGATTCAAATGGCCAATTCAAATAAATAGAAAATAAATAGGGATATTTTATATTTATTAATGTAAAAAGCTAGACTAAATGCGTCAAGCCAATATCGTAACTACAGGAGAAGAATCCTGCGCAGGAGAAGAATCACTGTGAATTCCTGGTGGGGAGAAGATTCCGTTGTTCCGGAGAAGAATCCGTGTGAATCCTGGTCGGGAGAAGAATCCCTGGTTCGGCTAAGAATCCGTCGTTCGGAGAAGAATCCGTGTGAATCCCGGTCGGAAGAAGAATCCCTGGTTCGGCTAAGAATCCGTTGTTCGGCTCTATGTGAAATACTAATCCGATTCAGTGCTTCCTAACACATCGTATGCGCTGACGAATAACAACCTCTATTAATTCTATGAAGAGAAAACGTTTATATAAAGTCGCAACTTTAAAATGTAGAATCACATATGCACCTCCAAAATATATCGGAAATATTGTTTTAATTTTGAAAAAACCTTCTGATCGATCATCTAGACATTGAGATGTATGAATATGAAAAAAAAACAGTTTGAGTCCCGAAAATAGTGTATCTTGCAATACATTATCTAGACTGTCCATTTTCAAGATTTTCATATATTTATAGATCTACTTGATTTTAACCATTTTTAGATTTTAAAAATTTCTAATTATGTATGAAAATAGATTTTAAGATAATATTAAGAATTTTTTATGACAAAATTACACGATAAAATTTTGAGGTGTGCCTTAATTGGATTGTTTAAGGTGACACAGTATCGAATACTGATAATAACATCAATTTATATTTTACGAATTATTTTTTTCATATTTTTATTAGGTGCATCTCACTAAGATGTACACATGCTCCAAATTTCATATCATTTCGACTAATAAAATAAAATAAAATAAAACACTAAAAAAAAAGTTGACCGTGCGATGAAGTTTGGATGGTGATGAGGGTAGGCGAAATCACTGTTCACTTTCACCTATAGGCTTTTGTAGCAACTTATATATATATATATATATATATATATATATATATATATATATAAATACTGAAAGTAGCCCACTAGTTCATATGAACATATGAGCCCAATGGCCCAGATTGAATCTGGACCAATCTAATGGTCAAAACCTCATTTCGTATTAGATTTTAAATTTTCTATTTTTATAAATCCAAATAACTTGAAATTTTAGGCGTATGTTTTGTAAAAATAAGATAATCTAATAAAAATATCAAAAAATAATTTACAAGAAATAAATGGACCAAAATAACCTTGAAAACTTTCGAGGGTATTTTGGTCAATTTATTTTTTTATGAATTATTTTTTAAATATTTTTATTAGATGTGTCTTGATGAGAAGAATGGACGCCTAAAATTTATTTAGAGTTGTATAAAAAAATTAAAATTCAAACACAAAATGAAGTTGTGACCGTCAGATCGGCTCAAATTCAATCTCGACCGTTGGACGCATATGTTCATATGGCTAGCGCGCTAATATCAACATTATATATATATATATATATATATATATATATATATATATATATATATATAAATCAAATACAAAATTGGAACATACCCAAAGTACCAATATCAGACGTATATAAGAAAGGCACATTCGATCTAAAAATCGGATATGTTATCAAAACAGTAGAACAGACTCTATCTGTTACAAATAATCAAGAAGATTTTCAATTATTATCTCAAAAAATATTACAAGTCCATAAAACAAAAAACTATAAATATTTACACGTAGGATTAATCCAAATAGCTGTAAAACCTTTAACTCGTCTATGATTAAATAATTCTATCTTAGTATGCTTACGAGATACTAGGCATAACAGATTTTCTGATTCATTACTAGGGATGGTCGAATCTAGTTTATGTAGCGGACCAATATATTTCAATTGTTTTCCAAATTATTCTGTATCTCTTACAGACCCAAATATATTAAATGTTTTATCTTTAAATCTAAAAACTCAAGGATTTAATATGATGTTAGGTTCTCAAAATATAGCTATAGTTTATCGTATTTATTATAAAGTTATGAATACATTATGTCCAAATGTACTTCAGATAGATACAAGAGGACAAACAATATTTTTTCAAACCAATATGGAAAAATCCAATACGATTGTACCAAAAACAATATCATGGTCAGATATTATCTTACCACAAACATGGTCCTTCCATAATGAAAATCAACCATCACAAACATCTATCCAAAATATTCCAGATAAAATTATTGAATATACAGATGGAAATATTGAAATCCAATTCACAAATAATAGGACTTTACAACCAATGGATGATTCATCCATCTCAGGTACTTAAAGTACTTACTCTTTCCGAACCAGAACCAGCAAGAAAATCTGTTACTACTTACAATATAATTCCTCCCATCATAACTCTTCTATCAACACCAATAAAACCTCCAATTGATGGACTATTACGAACATCTGATAATATCATTATCCCTCAATATAAGCAGGCTAAGGAAGAACCTGAGGAAGCAGAATTTATTCAAGTACTACAACTTGAAGAACAATTGGATAAAGAGTTTATCATAAATGATTATTTATCCCACGCAAATAAAAATATCAGAGAATGGTATGTAGAAACTTTTGATCTAAATTAGTATCTTTGTTTCATAAAAGATTCAACAAATGGAGAAAACAAGAAAATAAAAGAACATGTTTTTTTGATTGGTTAAAAGACATCCTTACTCAATTACCAGATTCCTATTCCCGACTTTGAAATAAATACACTAGAAACTCAGTATACATTATTCAATACTACTGAAAGAAACACAATTAAAGCCATACATCCTCCTGAACAAAGTCTGAAAATACAATGAATGGCTGAAACAGTTACTGGATCCACAAACACAGAGCATACTATAGGATCCTCAACCCAAATGATTGTATACGAAACAATAGCTACACCATACAAATTAAATAACGCAAATTTAGCTCGTATGGAATTACTCCAACACATAATTGAACAAAACAATTATACAAATCTCTATCTTCACACTATTGGACAACAAACTATTAGAATATAAAACTTATTACATCCTCCCACATATAAAGAAAAGAAACAATTATTCTTTAAACCTCCTCCTGAATTAAATGAAAAAAAAATTTCATATAGGTGACCATAATAAATTACTAATGGACCAATTTATTTTTAAATTTTCCAAATTAGAAATAAAAGATTCAAAACCTAAAGAAAATATTATTATACCAGACAACGATAAAGGGAAAACAAAAATCCCTGAACATGATAATATGACTCTTCAAGAAGAAATAATGTTCCAAGAAAATGAAAATATCGAACCATCAATTGCCAACACAATATCAAATATACAAAAAGCATTTGCTGAACAACATATTTCCCCAGATATGATAAATCGAATCAATTATAATAAGAATTGGCAACCAATAAATGCCCGACCATATTACAAGAGACCAACCCCAGTTGATATCCAATTAGAAGAAGACCTTACAAGTCATACCTCTACATATACTGGTCGAACTATTATAGATTGAAACATTGATAGAATTTCCGATCACCGAATATTAGATACAATGAAACATATGACTATGTATGCTTCGGCATGTAAAATGGCTAGTAGCCATGATCAAGAAATAGCAAAAGCCATAGTTTCAGGATTTACTGGCTGGCTAAGAGGATGGTGGGATTCTTATCTCAATGAACAAACAAAGCAACAAATATTAACAAATACTCGTCAATGGACAGCAAAAAATGAACACAACCAGGATATGGTATATTATGAAAGTGATGTTGTCAATTCACTGATTTATACAATTGCTCTTCATTTTATAGGAAATACTTCAATACTTGCAGCTCGAACTGCTGATCTTTCATCTAATTTACGTTGTCCTACATTATCTCACTACAAATGGTATAAAGACGTATTTTTCTCTCGTTTACTAATACGAGAAGATAGTCATCTTGACCACTGGAAAGAAAAGTTCGTAACAGAATTACCATATCTATTCGCTAAAAAGGTCAAAGAACGTCTGAAAAATAAAAATAGTGGTGTAATCAATTACGTTCAATATACTTTAGGTGAATTATCCTCCGAAATATGTGCTGAAGGCTTAGCCTGATGCACATATATGAAACTTAAAAAACAACTTGATAAACAAAACATAAGTGGCAAAAAGGAGTTAGGAGACTTCTGCCAACAATTTGGCTATCATATTGATAAAAACAAACCACATAAAATACATAAAATATATAAAAAGAAAAAACATCGCATTAATAAACCTGAAAAAACACACAAGTCTTTTCCAACCAAACATAAATATAGGCCAAGATCACCCTATAGATACTAACAATTCAAATACAGAACTTATCTTAGAAATTGAAATATTAACGAATGATAAGCTATTAGTTGTTGTAATATGTTAACATAATATAAAAATGTTAAGATGATAAAAATGGCAGATACAATAGATATATCTATGACTATCCACGAAGTATGAGTATAATTACGAATTTTTATACTAAATACTAATTTAAATTGCATTAAGGGAAAAACTATGGAATGGAAAAGAAATACTAATCACATATATTGATACGGGAAAGGAATACAAACTTACGGATTATTACAAATGCATAAGCTGGAAAATGACTGCCATTCGTGAGGGCAGTAAGAGGGTAGAGTTGATAAATTACAATCACACATGTTAAAACAAAAGAAAGGGTAAAAAGTTACCAACTTGAGAGACGGTAGATTTACAACAGTACTAAGCTATTGTCTGAGCAATAGTGAAAGAAGAGTAGAACAAAAGAGAGTAAAAGAAGGTAGAAGAGAAAAGAGCAGAGGTTTAAGAGCAAAGGGCTGAGAGCAGAGGTCTGAGCTTGATCTTCTTTAGTCTGCCGAAAATCCTTGCCAACCTGTCTCTGGAAGTAGATGAAGGGAGTTATTTATAGAGGGCTCGAGATAACTTGGTGACGAAGGTATCCGTTTTGATTGGCGGGAGGTAACTTGGTGTTGAAGGTAGCTTTTCTGATTGGCGGCGGATGACTTCGTGTAGAAGGTAGCGTTGCTGATTGGTTCGGGGAGAGGTGACGTGACGTTGTGGCGGTA
This sequence comes from Amborella trichopoda, assembly GCF_054954075.1. Classification (NCBI taxonomy): domain Eukaryota; kingdom Viridiplantae; phylum Streptophyta; class Magnoliopsida; order Amborellales; family Amborellaceae; genus Amborella; species Amborella trichopoda. The sequence continues at coordinate 2,253,028 of NC_142348.1, forward strand.
GGTGAGAGGTGACATGACGTTGTGGCGGTAGGTGGAGTCATATCACGAATAAAGGGAGTATAGGAATCTGCTTTATGGTCATGTCGCGAATAAAGGTTAAGATAAGAATTGCTTTATGTTGTATCGTATGAACTATTGCTGATGTAGATGGTATTATTCGGGTCGTAATATCGGGCGGCAGTATCAGGTTGCAATATCGGGTCGTAGCTATTGGTCGGGTCTCTGGCTGAAATCTTCTAACTATGGATTGCCAGATTGAACTGTTTCTTCTGACATAGTAGGCGCAGTGTTATCAGGAGCAAAAATGTTGAACATATTTTGTTCTAATTCTTCAAGGGTAGCATTAGGGTGTGCTAGTCTAATCTTTTACAAATAAGCAGAGAATGTAGGTAGGCTGACTATATTATGTGCTTGTGGGTTCAGGATATTGTTCTGAGGAGGCATGCGTTTAAGAGGTAAGGAAGCAGGATCAGTACTAAAAATATCCCACCACTTAACTTTGATGGTTTTGCCAAGTTTAGGAATGTATTCATAATTATGTGTATTATTTTCAGAGATGGTATAATCTCATTTTAGGATCCAGGGTATTTGGTAGATGGCCATGAAGTAAAGATGGAAATCATCCAATTCGGTGCAAGTATTATGTTGTGCAAATTTGATCTGAAAGGCTTGAAAGGAATCTGGTAAGATTTGTGTTTGAGATCCCCATAATAAAAACCAGTGGCGGAACCAGTTTGGGAATCTCTCGTAAATAAGGAGTTTAAATTGCAAATACCAAGAGTGAGTATTATTTGGATTTTGGTATGAGAATACCTTATGTCAGACTTCTATGTACTCAGCATATTTATAATATTTATATTGGAATTCTGGATTCAACAATTTTTCCCCTTAGAGAGGATTACATCCCAAATCGTCATAAGAAAGTAATTTTTTGATTTGAAAATTTGAATAAGCATATACTTTAGTAGTCCCTTGATAAAAATGAACAATCGAAACCGAACCGGTTTCCATGAGAATGGATTCATACCATTGACGGGTTTTGACCCCGTCTGATGGATTTAAATGGTTTACGAGATAAAGGGGAGCCAATTTATTTGGGTCAATTTGTGCAATGGTTATCAGAAATGGGTATATCTGTTAGGAATGTTGTATCTATATAGACTGACTTAGCAGAGGTAGAGGTTTGCTTATTTTGGTATGTTACCGGGGAAAACGCCGGACTTGGAGTTTGTATTGGATTTTGAGGAGGAGTTTGAATCAAGTATTCAGGTATGTTTGTGGATCTGAGAGGCGACATAGGTGTCAGATTCAAAGAGGAATGGATGGGCATAAGAGGCCCAAACATATTGCTTGGTACTAAGTCCATGGGTTGTTTTCCTCTTTTGTTATTTGGAGGATTAGGAGGATTATTCATATTGATATTCTTATTGGCAAGAAAGAGTTGCAAACCGTATGGAAGTGTATCTTCTTCAGGAAGTGTGGGTAAGGTGCGGTCCCCCCTGCAAAAATTCACAGGTAAGGAAGTCAGGTAAAGAATTAGCAGAGCCGTGAAGATGCTCAATAGTGAAATCAAAGGCAGATAGAATGGCCTGCCAACGGGCAAATATTTGTTTGGAAACAAGGTTTTGAACATATTTTTACAGAATGTCTTTGGCTGCTTTATAATCGGTGCGAATAAGAAAGTGTTGGTTTAAAATATCAGTTTGAAATTTACAAACACAGTGAATAATAGCAAGTAATTCTTTTTTCACAGTAGAATACTTTTTTTGTGTTGGATTCCAGGCTTTGGAAGTAAATCGTATTAATTGTTCTTTAGAATCAACTGATTGTTTTAATATACCACCATGTCTTAATTCAGAAGCATCGCATTCAATTATTTTAAAAGCTGTAGGATCAGATAAAGTTAAACATGGCAATTCTTTGGCTTTGAATTTAAGTCGCTGTACAGCCAAAGTATGAACCTCAGTCCATGGTGGAGGATTCTTTTTTAATCGGTCATATAAGGGTTTAGCATCAAGAGCTAGATTTTGGTAAAAATCACATATATATATTAGACATTCTAAGAATCTTTGTAATTCAGTTTTGTCTAAAATTTTGTCAAGAAATTTATCAGCAAAGAGAATGGATATATTAATTGGGATAATTGTCCCTTGATTTATATTATGTCCTAAAAATCTAATTTTTGTTTGGAAAAGATTTAACTTTTTAACAGAAACTACTAACCCAGTATTTTTAACTGTGTGAATGAAAGTATGAAGATGTTTAAAATGTTGTTCAAGAGATTAAGAAAATACTAGAACGTCATCAATATAAACTATCATGAATTTATAGAAGGGATTAAATATATCGTTCATTATTTTTTGGAATTCAGATGGAGCATTTTTAAGACCAAAGGGCATAACATTCTATTCATATTGTCCAAAAGGGACATTAAATGTTGTTTTATATTTATCTTCTTCCTTTATCTGTATTTGCCAAAAACCAGATTTTAAATCAAATTTGGAGAAGATTACTGCATGTAAGAATCTATCGAGTAAATCTTTTTTATATGGAATGAGATATCTAATCCATTGTAATACTTTATTGAGGGGTTTATAATTAATGACTAGTCGTGGAACTCCTCGTTCTTGTTCGGCATTTTTATTGACATAAAAAGCAGAGCAGCTCCATGGAGATGAACTGGGAGGTATGAGTTTCTTAAGAAGTAAATCTTTAATTTCATTATGACATGTTTGTAATAATTCCGTATTCATCTGAATAGGTCGAGCTTTTGTTGGTATTTTTGTTTCACTAAAATTTGGTTCATATGGTAATCCAACAATATGTTGTTTTCTATGCCAAAAAGCGGTTGGTAGATCATTACATATTTCGTTTTCAATAAAACTTTTGAGTTGTTGTATTTTTTGTATCATATCATTAGTTTGGAGTTTTTTACTGATAATCTTATGTTTGATTTCAAGTTGTAACGATCCTATAAAATCTTCTTTTTGTTTGATATTTTGTTTGACAGTATTAATTTCTTTGATTTTTGGTTTATCAAAGAATTCAAATTTAATAAGGGTACCATGGGTATTTGTTTCAATACCTGTATGGGAAATAGTAATTGGATATAACAGAGTGAGGAAAGGTACGCCAAGGATTACAGCCTGGCTGAGTCCCTTGACTATAATAAATGGAGTAGGAAAACAATGTCCCTCATTACAAATTTTAGCATTAATAAATAGTCTACTTCCATCTGCAGTATTAAGGATTTGGGTAGTTTTATCGAAGTATTTTGTAGGGACTAATCCTTCAATGAGGCAATTAAGATCAGCACCTGAATCAACTAAAGCTAGAGATTGGAATTTATATTCATCATTTATGACAATGGTTACTAAGACAAACCATTTTTGTGTGATTACTCTATTTAAGACATTTACTGATTTCCTGGTAGATGATTCGCATTGATTTATATAATAATTGGGATGATATGATTTGAGTAAGTGGTCAAATTCAATGACATCTGTGTCAGTGTCTATTTCGGAGGTTTTGTTATGGAGTTCAAGGATTTGAATTCTATTTTTTAATTGGGTTACTTCTACCTTGACTATATTTACTTCGGCTTTGAGTTTAGCAATAGTAGGTTCTTTTTGTGTGGCTTCATGCTGACTAATACGTTTCATTATATCAAAAAAGTTATAATTATCAGGAGGTTTGACTATTGGCATATGTTTTGTTTTTGTTTTAGTTAAATTAATAAACTGAGTAATTATTTCTCTTTTTTCATCAGGATCGAAAATTTTTTCTATTAGGTCTAAAATAAGATTGTCTTCTTTTGTTAGCGTATGAATATCAGAAGTTGTAATAGAACATTTACATATTTCTTCATCAGAACTACTATTCGTGGACTAATAGAAATCATCATTATGCATAGTGCCTATAAAAGAAGTATCACTACTTGTTGAAGTAGAGTCAGTATCTGAGCTAGATGAATCATATATTTGAATAATATCATATATTTTATTTCTAATATTTTCATCTAGTGTAATAGAGTCTAATTTTTGTTTGACTTTGCATTGGCTTTTATAATGGCCAACTTTTCCACACTTATAGCAAACAGGTAATTTCTTACTATTTTGTTGGAATTTTTTAGATGCAAAACGATTAGTAAATTTCCTATATTTATGTTTGGTTGGAAAAGACTTATGTGTTTTTTCAGGTTTATTAATGCGATGTTTTTTCTTTTTATATATTTTATGTATTTTATGTGGTTTGTTTTTATCAATATGATAGCCCAATTGTTGGCAGAACTCTCATAACTCCTTTTTGTCACTTATGTTTTGTTTATCAAGTTGCTTTTTAAGTTTCATATCTGTGCATATGGTAAAGTTTTCAGCACATATTTCAGAGGATAATTCACCTAAAGTATATTGAGCGTAATTGATTACACTACTATTTTTATTTTTCAGACGTTCTTTGACCTTTTCAGCGAATAAATATGGTAATCCTGCTATGAACTTTTCTTTCTAGTGGTCAAGATGACTATCTTCTCGTATAAGTAAACGAGAGAAAAAGACGTCTTTATACCATTTGTAGTGAGATAATGTAGGACAACGTAAATTAGATAAAAGATCAAAAGTTTGAGCTGCAAGTATCGAAATATTTCCTATAAAATGAAAAGCAATTTTATAAATCAATGAATTGACAGTATCACTTTCAGAATATATCATATCCTGGTTGTGTTCATTTTTTGCTGTCCATTGACGAGTATTTGTTAATATTTGTTGCTTTGTTTGTTCATTGAGATAAGAATCCCACCATCCTCTTAGCCGGCCAGTAAATCCTGAAACTATGGCTTTTGTTATTTCTTGATCATGGCTACCAGCCATTTTACATGTCGAAGCATACATAGTCATATGTTTCATTATATCTAATATTCGGTGATCGGAAATTTCATCAATGTTCCAATCTATAATAGTTCGACCAGTATATGTAGAGGTATGACTTGTGAGGTCTTCTTCTAATTGGATATCAACTGGGGTTGGTCTCTTGTAATATGGTCGGGCATTTATTGGTTGCCAATTCTTATTATAATTGATTCGATTTATCGTATCTGAGGAAATATGATGTTCAGCAAATGCTTTTTGTATATTTGATATTGTGTTGGCAATTGATGGTTCGATATTTTCATTTTCTTGGAACATTATTCCTTCTTGAAGAGTCATATTATCATGTTCAGGGATTTTTGTTTTCCCTTTATCGTTGTCTGGTATAATAATATTTTCTTTAAGTTTGGAATCTTTTATTTCTAATTTGGAAAATTTTGAAATAAATTGGTCCATTAGTGATTTATTATCGTCATCTATATGAAATTTTTTTTTATTTAATTCAGGAGGAGGTTGAAAGAATAATTGTTTCTTTTCTTTATATGTGGGAGGATGTAATAAGTTTTCTATTCTAATGGTTTGTTGTCCAATAGTATGAAGATAGAGATTTGTATAATTGTTTTGTTCAATTATGTGTGCGAGTAATTCCATACGAGCTAAATTTGCGTTATTGAATTTGTATGGTGTAGCTATTGTTTCGTATACAATCATTTGGGTTGAGGATCCTATAGTATGCTCTGTGTTTGTGGATCCAGTAACTGTTTCAGCCATTCATTGTATTTTCAGACTTTGTTCAGGAGGATGTATGGCTTTAATTGTGTTTTCTTCAGTAGTATTGAATAATGTATACTGAGTTTCTAGTGTATTTATTTCAAAGTCGAGAATAGGAATCTGGTAATTGAGTAGGATGTCTTTAACCATTCAAAAAAACATGTTCCTTTATTTTCTTGTTTTCTCCATTTGTTGAATCTTTTATGAAACAAAGATACTAATTTAAGATCAAAAGTTTCTATATACCATTCTCTGATATTTTTATTTTCGTGGGATAAATAATCATTTATGATAAACTCTTTATCCAATTGTTCTTCAAGTTGTAGTGCTTGAATAAATTCTGCTTCCTCAGGTTCTTCCTGAGCCTGCTTATATTGAGGGATAATGATATTATCAGATGTTCGTAATAGTCCATCAATTGGAGGTTTTATTGGTGTTGATGGAAGAGCTATGATGGGAGGAATTATATTGTAAGTAGTAACAGATTTTCTTGCTGGTTCTGGTTCTCGGAAAGAGTAAGTACTTGAAGTACCTGAGATGGATGAATCATCCATTGGTTGTAAAGTCCTATTATTTGTGAATTGGATTTCAATATTTCCATCTGTATATTCAATAATTTTATCTGGAATATTTTGGATAGATGTTTGTGATGGTTGATTTTCATTATGGATGGACCATGTTTGTGGTAAGATAATATCTGACCATGATATTGTTTTTGGTACAATCGTATTGGATTTTTCCATATTGGTTTGGAAAAATATTTTTTATCCTCTTGTATCTATCTGAAGTACATTTGGACATAATGTATTCATAACTTTATAATAAATACGATAAACTATAGCTATATTTTGAGAACCTAACATCATATTAAATCCTTGAGTTCTTAGATTTAAAGATAAAACATTTAATATATTTGGGTCTGTAAGAGATACAAAATAATTTGAAAAACAATTGAAATATATTGGTCCGCTACATAAACTAGATTCGACCATCCCTAGTAATGAATCAAAAAATCTGTTATGCCTAGTATCTCGTAAGCATACTAAGATAGAATTATTTAATCCTAGACGAGTTAAAGGTTTTACAGCTATTTGGATTAATCCTACGTGTAAATATTTATAGTTCTTTGTTTTATGGACTTGTAATATTTTTTGAGATAATAATTGAAAATCTTCTTGATTATTTGTAACAGATAGAGTCTGTTTTACTGTTTTGATAGCATATCCGATTTTTAGATCGAATGTGCCTTTCTTATATACGTCTGATATTGGTACTTTGGGTATGTTCCAATTTTGTATTTGATTTTCAATATCGTTAATAATAATTTCTTCTTTATTTTTTATCCTTAGAGTCCTATTAGTTGTACTGGTTGTTTTATCCGTCAGATTCTTAATAAATTTCTCCAATATTAGGTTGCGGTTGAGTGTTATCTAGACAGTCATCTTTGACTACCTCTTACGTCTTCTAGACCTCAGCGGCTCTCCTGGCCTAAACGGTCAACTGACTGGGTGTCTGAGCGTCTCTAACCTCAATGCTCGGACCAACTTTTTTTAATGGATTAATTTGTTCTGATAGAATTTCAGCACATATTTCAGAGGATTATTCACCTAAAGTATATTGAGCGTAATTGATTACACCACTATTTTTATTTTTCAGACGTTCTTTGACCTTTTCAGCGAATAAATATGGTAATCTTGCTACGAACTTTTCTTTCCAGTGGTCAAGATGACTATCTTCTCGTATAAGTAAACGAGAGAAAAATACGTCTTTATACCATTTGTATTGAGATAATGTAGGACAACGTAAATTAGATAAAAGATCAGCAGTTCGAGCTGCAAGTATCGAAGTATTTCTTATAAAATGAAGAGCAATTGTATAAATCAGTGAATTGACAGCATCACTTTCAGAATATACCATATCCTGGTTGTGTTCATTTTTTGCCATCCATTGACGAGTATTTGTTAATATTTGTTGCTTTGTTTGTTCATTGAGATAAGAATCCCACCATCCTCTTAGCCAGCCAGTAAATCCTGAAACTATGGCTTTTGCTATTTCTTGATCATGGCTACCAGCCATTTTACATGTCGAAGCATACATAGTCTTATGTTTCATTGTATCTAATATTCGGTGATCGGAAATTCCATCAATGCTCGGACCAACTGCTATTCGTGGACATTAAATGTTGTTTTATATATATATATATATATATATGATCCTATGAGACCCTCCCACACCCATGTGTGTAGGACCCCAAAGTATCACCATTGGCACAGATCTCTAGAACATTTCTCACATGGATGTGGGATTTGATTTTTTTAGATATTTGTACCAAATTTAATGGTGATCCTTTGGGGTCCTACACACATGGTTGTAAGAGGGTCTCATAGGATCATTACTCTCATATATATATATATATATATATATATATATATATATATATATATATATTGATATTTATTTATTTATTTATTCTTGAGTTATAAAAAATAATATATATCTTAAATTTCAGATAAGAATAAATTTTAAATAAAAAATAAAATACAAAGTTGAATTTGAACCGTTAGATGTAGTGTGATGCAATATATACAGTAACAAGGATGCATGTGCACCCTTTCACCGTCCTACCTATTACAATACCCATTTTACATTTATCCATTCTTAATAAAAAAAAAAACACACACACACACATATATATATATATATTTGACTTGTAAAAAAGAATATATGCCTTAAATTTCAGATAAGAATAAATTTTAAATAAAAAATAAAATATAAAGTTGAATTTGAACCGTTAGATGTGGTGTGGTGCAATACAAACAGTAACAAGAATGCATGTGCACTCTTTTCACCGTCCTTCGTATTACAAATACCCATTTTATAGTTATCTATTCCTAATAAAAAAACATATATATTATTTGTAAATAATATATGCAACTAATGCATTTCAAATGGACAAGAAAACAACATTAACTTAAAGGTCATGCTTAGTTGTTCCGCAATATTAACACTAGACAATTTGTTCCTTATTTGTAATGTAAAGCAACAATTAGTGACAATTTGTATAAAAAAAGAAAAAAAAAACAAAGATGATGGATCATATTTCCTTTTCAGACGTTCATTTTCACACGTGTGAGGAGAATGCATTGAGATTTTATATTTCTTCATAGAAAATGTCTTTGTAAAGATTCTAAAAAGAATAAAAATAAAGGAAGGGTTAGTAAAATGAATTCATAGTGGAAAAAATAAGATAAATCTCTTACGTAAGGTTGCAATCTTGAATAATCCAATTAAAGCGCATATCTAAATTTTATCATAAATATAATTTTGACATAAAAAATTCTTAAGATAGGTTGAGAATTTATTTTTCTCTAATTATAAAATTATCAACTCTAAAAATGGTTTAAATCAAGTAGATCTATAAATACATTAAAATCTTAGATGGATGGTCCAAATAATATGTTGCAAGATACATTATTTTGCGAACTCAAAATCTTTTTTTTTCTTTTTATATTCATATTTCTCGATATCAAGATGATAGGGTTTTTCAACATCCAAACAACCTTTTTATAATAGATTTTTGAGGTGGATATTTAATTCTAGGTTGCAACTTTATATAAACTTTTTCTTACAACTTGAAAAAAGTTTTTCTAAGGATTGACCTTATCGGTAGACGGTTGCATTAATCTACACTAACCATGGTGTAGATTTAAAATTCCGTATCATTTTTTGACATTATTTCAAAAGAATCCACACCATCCAACTAGAAGATATGATATAAAATGTCGCAATTTTAGTTCTACAAATAATGTTGTCCTTATATAAACTCCGCCCATCAATATTTTTTACTGTTTAAAATATTTTATCCCCTTTTATTTCTGTTTTTTTGTTAAACCTCCTTTTTCATGAAATTGAAACTCATTTCTTTTTGAAAAATTGGATCAAAAAAATTCATGAAGGATTTTTTGGAAGTAGGGTTTAGATATATACAAAGAAGTAATAAATTACTTACTAGATTTGAGCTGTAGTTTTTCAATCTGCTCCAGTGCCGCAATGCTAAAATTTAAAAATATTTTACCATTTCACAACATAATTTTTTTTAAATATGTTAAAAATTTTACTCTTTGAACTACAAACCTAACAATATTTATAATTTATGAGTAAAATAGCTCATTCAATGTTCATGAACAATATTTAGTCATACTATTTTTTCTTGCTTACCCCTCAGTTAAAAAGTAAATATTTAAAAAACTAAACCACCCTTCCCGTGCCTTACTCTCTACTCATTAAATCTCTTTCACTCTCCATCCCCATCATCGTTTAATTTAGTTAAATCCAAGTTTGGCAAATTTTTGTTTTTGATATATAATATTTAAATTGCTTGGGTCACAACACACGACACATTATAGACCCTAAATGAGCCATTGGTTGCCCCATTGTGCATTGTGGCTTTTAAATTATCATCCTTGTAATAAATTTGTCGATCATTTAAGTTGCGCCCCAAGGAACCATTATACCTAGTTTAAGTTCGTGTCCAGGTTCAACTTGGATCCTATCAGATCAGGTAGCATAAAATATACATACAAAATATCAACTATATAATATAAGGAAAAGTCTTCCTAACGTCTATAGACGAAAATAAATAGTGATTTTGCCTACAACCATCCAAACTTCATCGTAGGATCACAGTTGTCTGGTAGTGTTTCAATTTTCATTTTTTTTTTCTACGAATCAAAATTACTTGAAATTCTAGGCGTGTGTATATATTAGTGAGACGCATCTAATAAAAATATGAAAAAAATAATTCGTAAAATATAAATTAACCAAAATACCCCCAAAAAGTTATGAGGGTATTTTGGTCAAATTATTTTTTGTGAATTATATTTTTCATATTTTTATTAAGTATGTCTCACTAAGATGTACACATGCTCCAAATTTCAGATAATTCTAATTAGTAAAAAAAATGACAATTGAAAACACTACTGGACAACTGTGACCGTGCGATGAAATTTGGATGGTGATGAGGGTAGAAAAATTCACTATTCATTTTCACCTATAGACGTTTTGTAGTATCTTCCATAGTATAATATATTAATATTTTTTATGTATAGATCCAGACCTATCCTGACCCAAGCGCAACCCCAACTTAGAACTAGTTGGATCGGGGTCAACCGACACATTGCCACACCCAACAAAGAGATGTCCCCATTAAACATAGGCATTACAGAGGAGCTTCTTTTTGTTTCTTCAAAATAAATGATGTTCTCGGAGCCGTTTGTGTTCCAATTTTCAACCCACACTTCTCAATTGTTATTATTATTATTGTTGTTGTTGTTGTTGATGATAAGCGCATTAAAATTATTATATTACAAACAAAAATAATCAAAATGCATATAAGAGATGAATTATTTAGTATTTAACTCATTTGTACTTATTCTATCTCATGATCTTGTACCCTTTAATGAGTAAAAAAAAATACAATAATAGATTATTAATTAGTTCATCTCTTATGGATATATTGATAAATTTGCATGTCATAAAAAAGGATGAAGTTTATATAATGGGAATATATATAATAAGACCATTTATCTTTAATACAAGGATGTCACAATTATTATCGGTCATTAGATATAAAATCAGGTGATTCGCGATGTATCATTGACTAGGCATAAGGTTCAAAATAAATTTTTTCGAACTACATGACACTTTGAGCCATCAAATTTCATATCAATAGCTAAGGATAATTGTGACATTTTTGTACAAAAAATATATAATCTCATATCATACAATCCACACATACGACACATGTCTTTTTGGAAAAAGGTTAAAGTAAAGTTGCACCTTGAAATTCTATATGCAATTTTTGAGTAAAAGACCTTACAATGACCTATCTAATATCTTAAAACCCGGCTTTGGTCAAGGGTGGCAATGGACTCGAACCCAACCTGGGACCTGAGGGGTAGGCCCGATCAGGGTCTTGGTCAAAAAATTGGACCCAGTGGGTTGTGTCTCGATACAAATGTCCAGGTCCAAATCTTGGACCCAAACACTATTAGGGTACGGGTGTGGATGTAGTAGGGTCTGGGTCTATGTCTGGTAATATTTTTCGGGCCCTAATATATGATATATATTTAAATATAGTTAAATATATAGATATTTTAATTTTTGGGTCAGGTCTGATCAGATCCGAATCCCACACTATTTTTTCAGGTCCGGTCGGATCCAAGTCCCATGTATTTTTTGGGTCTGCAAGCAGGTCCGGCTAGGCCCGACCCAACCCTTTGCCACCTCTCGCGCGAGTGGTTGGATCACGCACTCGTCCTACCAATTCAGATTGGCTAGATAGGCAATTAAGTTAAGAATCGAAAACAAATTTGTGCGAAATTAATTTCGGGCGCTTCTAAAGGGGAACCTAGATTGCATTCCCATGCACCCCGATCAGCGATCCTTAATCCAGATTACTATGTTTGACAACAATATGATGACATAATTTTTTTTTTTTACTCTTCTCATTAAGAAACTTGAAAATTAAGAAAATCAAATAATGGCGCAGACCTAGCGGATTTGTGAAGACTTAAAAATGGAGGGTCTAGAGGCCTTGAATTTTTTTATATTTTATTTTAAAATCAAAATTATTGAGATCGAGATGATCACTATTCTAAATTTCTATATATACTGCCCCCTATCCAACAGTTCATTATGAATGGATGACTGAGATGGCCCCAACACTATTTTATTTTGGACGCGGTTAGCATGTGGCCAAGCCTGTACATGTAGAAATGAGGGCTTGGCAATAAATATTATTTAAATTTAATTTAATCCTAAATTTTTGAGAGTATATAATCTTTAACATGGATATCATGAATATGATTTTTTTTTTAATTAAAAATAATAATTACATTAAAAAAATTTGAACAGTTAGTTACAATTGTTTTTAGCTGGACTACCTATTTGCATCCATCTGTAAGATAGATGCTTTGTACATCTAGACCACATATTGTAGAAATACGGTCTAACTTGTACGTTTTACCTTTTTTTTTCTACAAAAGGTTTTGACACCGAATTTTGGGCGTCCACCCCTCTCTTAAATTGGCACCAGTAAAAAATATAAAACAAATATTTTTAAAAAATAAAATGATCAAAATACACCTAAAAGTTATAGGGGTATTGTGGTCATTATTTTTTATCGAAATATTGTTTTTATATTATTTTTAGGTGCACCCCATTGATATGATGACACGTATCAAATTTTATATTCAAATAATTTATAAAAAAATAAAAATAAAAAACTCTAAAGTGTTGGATTTAGATCAACATTTAGTGACTCACTTAATCAAAATTGAACGGCTAGATGGGGGCGAAAGTATATCTCTTCCTAGGTGAAGAATAGAAACCTCTCCCAAACCTAAGGGGCGGCTTAATCTTTTTATTTTCCCCCCCCCCCAAGGGCCCAGCCTTGTTTTAACGTTTTCTATTATAATGTAAAATATAGGTTTACTATAATATTTAAATTTTTATGTGACAGCCACGAGGCATTCACCAATGGGTTCAACCCAAAATATATAAAAAATTATAATTGAATAGAATAAAAGATTGAAAGGTTACAAGAATATATTTTTCTTTGATAAATAAAGATTACAATATTATAGGGGCCGTTCCTCTCTGGTTTCTCCAAATGGACACCCCAAGTACAACACCCAACTGAAAAATTTTAATTAATTAAATAAGTAGCAAGAATATTGTAAAAAACTCAAATTTTAAAAGATAACACTAAAATATAGAGGAGTGGTGATGCCGAAAACTTAAAAAATAAAAAAATCCACGTAAATATTGAGGATGTACTGTAATGTACTTGAGAAGTTGGATTATTATTAAAGACCGTGATAACATATGCTCCGATGGTTATCTCCATTGAAGGTATGATTCAACGGCTGAAAGGCAAAATCTATGGTATTAGAGAGAATTATTTTCCATGGTCACTGTTCAAATGTTTCGCTACTCTTTTCCACGCCTATGTACCGCCGTTTTTCAGGTTTCCACTTTTACCCCTGAAGTTATCTGGGTTTGCTTGTTACCTTTTTTTCTTTTTCAAAGAAAGGGAGCAAAACCCCCTAATTAGGTTGAGGCTCTAAACAATCAAAGTAAGACCGCACTTTTTAATAGTATTGAAAGATGTCCTTTCAGTATAAAAAATATCTGTAATGAATTTAAAAATTTATTTTGATCTCTAATCATAAAATTTAAAATTTCAAAATTAAGATAAGCAAATGCGCAACTCAAAAATTCACCAGAAGAGGTTGTTTCGATGCCAAAAAAACTTGAAATCCAATCATCTTGATCTCGAGATATATGGATAAAAAAAAATGGACTTCAATTCTTGGATATAGTGAATCATGCAATGCATTATCTAATCTGTCAAATTTCAAGTGTTCATAAATTTGTTTGATCTATATTAATTTTTTAAGCTTTAAATTTTATAATTGGAGATAAATATAATTTTGAAATCATTACAAAGATTTTTTATAGTGAAATATTTTTCAATATTATTTGAGAGGGTGCCTTACTTTGATTGTTTAGGGCTCGCCTCATACAAACCACACTCTCACTTAATAACAAGGGATTAGAGAGAATAGGGGATAACAGAAAAAAAAAAAAAAAAAAAAAAAAAAGAGAATTGTATACTATGATGCTATTTATTTTTTATACAAGGAAGTAACAATTTTTTTTAGTTATAGAATGCGAAATCTAACATAGTAAAATGTATTATAATTTTCAAAAAAAATTATTTCATACTTTATGCTAAATCAGTGGCTTATCACAACTCATCCGATTTCACATCCGAGGGTTGAGAATGATTACGACCTTTTTGTATCAAAAGAAGGGAGTCTCGTCCAATAATGTTGGCCGATCATGGAGGGAAGAAAGTGTAAGGACCGTAATAAAACAGACATGCCTGTGTTAATTAAATGAAAGCAAGTCCCTCATAATTTAATGTTGGGGAAATTCAAAACTTTCTCTCTCTACAATTTTCTCTCTCTAGTCACTGACGTTCTCTCTCTACAACTCTCTCTCTCACCGTTGCAGGCCGGGCGGATTTGCAGAGGCGCTAGGGTATTGTCATTTTCCCCATGGAACTTTTCGCTCTCATCAACGGCGTGGATTTGTCTCCAAGGCATCGAGTATGTCTCATTCGGCTTTAGTTCCGACCTCCATCCTTGCTGTTCTTTTGTCCGTTTTCCTTGAAATCTTCTTCATCCATGAACAATTATGTTTCTCATTCTCTTTCAGGTTATATATACGCTTTCTCTTTCTGTCTCTAGTCCCCCGACTTGGAATCCAGGGTTTGAGTCGATTTGGATCGAACCCCTGGTCTCCCCGATAATTTTGATGCAGAATGGGTAAAGGTCTACATTTGTGAAGGAATTTGGATTCTTGAAATACTGATTAGGGTTTTCAAGGGTTATTGATGCAGAGAGAGGTTTCTTAGGGGAGAATGGGCTTGACGATTTAATGTGAAGAAATTTGAGTTGAAGGGGCCTTTGGGCTCATTTTTGAGAGTTTTGAATTGTTTCTGGTGGTTTGGAGACTGCAAAGAGGAATTGCAGAAGGTAATATTAGTTTTTATTTTTTGTGTCTGAGGGAATATTAGTTTTTACTTTGTTATTACTTGCTTCTCTCTCTCTCTCTCTCTCTCTCTCTTATCATTTTTCTTCACATTTTGTCCTTTTTCTTGTCGTTCTTTATTCTCGACCATTGATAAGTGGCTTAGTAACAATACTATGCTGGAATTCATGCTATGCAATCCCTTTGAATTAGAAGAGTTTTGTTTAATCTATTAAAATTTTAATTAGGATAATAGTATCATGAAGATTTGTTTATGAAGCATGAGCTATGGGCGAATGTTGAGGGTATTTGGGATTTTCACTGTCCAAACCAAAAAAAAAAAAGAAGAGAGGTTGAAACAGGAAGCACCCTTCTATATCTAATTTCTTCCCCTCTACAACATGTTATGCATACGATAATTCAATAGTAACTTAGATGTTTGGAAGTCTTGGAGGTTACAGAATTTTGTTTCCTTTCCTTTCTTTTTTCCAGGATCTTTTTGGAGTAGGTTGAATCTAAAAGAGTCCAATATGGATGAAAAATCAATTGCTCTTGATGCTGTGAACAAGGAGGCGGTCGACTTGGTAAGCTTCCACAAACTATACCTATATTCCATCAGTCCTGATTATCTATTTATTTGAATTCATCCCAGTTAAAAGGTTTTCTCTTTAGACATTAGTTTTTAGCTTTGTTCATTTTCTTCTTCTTTCCTGTCTGTTTGTTCATGTTTGCCAGTGTGTGCACGTGCATGTGCAGTGCTAATTCTTCAACTTTTGGTAGTTTGTTACTTCATATTAACTACTTCTGCTACTTTGAAAAATTGCTTTGTTGGGTTCAATACACAGATTAGCCGTTAAGTATTTTTGGTTTGGGGATCAACATTTAATGGTTTCACAGGAAAACATTCCCATTGAAGAAGTTTTTGAAAGTCTTGAATGCACACAAGAAGGCCTGACCTCTGAAGCAGTTCAGGAACGCTTAGAACTGTTTGGATACAACAAACTTGAAGAAAAGAAGGTACTGTACTATGCTCTCTCCCTCTTCTACACATTCTTATGTGCGAGTGATATTCATCACCATGCTCTTATCTATCCCATCTTGATTTTTCTTAATCATTATTGGTTTCACAGGAGAGCAAACTCCTAAAATTTTTAGGATTTATGTGGAATCCACTCTCTTGGGTCATGGAATCTGCGGCCATCATGGCAATTGCTCTTGCAAATGGAGGGGTATGATTTCAGTTTCTAACCTTTTATATAGAGTTTTGTTCAAAGTTTTACATGTTAATCTTGCAATGTATCAATTATCTAAAGCTTCGCTCACTTATCATTCTTTACATGAGGGTTGAATTTCCATTTTGCAGGGCAAGGATCCAGATTATATTGATTTCTGTGGAATCGTGATATTGCTTGTTATCAACTCCACTATAAGTTTTATTGAAGAAAACAATGCAGGGAATGCAGCTGCTGCTCTTATGGCACGGTTGGCACCAAAAGCGAAGGTGGGTCAAATAATACGCATTGTATGATGATAAAATTATCTTATTTAAATCGTACTTTTTTTATGTTGATTTTCTGTTTCTTTTGAATTTTTTCTACTTTGTTATCAACAGGTCTTGCGAGATGGACGATGGAGCGAAGAAGATGCTTCTGTGTTGGTTCCAGGGGACATAATTAGCATCAAACTCGGAGATATCGTTCCTGCTGATGCTCGTCTTCTTGAAGGGGATCCTTTAAAAATTGATCAGGTATGATTACCTACTTTGAATTCTGGAAGCTCACTGTATGTTACATTGTTACTTTGACTGTTGGGTCACAGCACATAGCTTAAAAGATGAATGGTAAGTTTCTTGTTTTAATCATCATTGCATTTCAAATACATAGGTTAGTTGTTTACACATTATAGTGGAAAGGGTATTGCTTGTTTCCTCTTTTTAATAGTTATGACATTTCAATGACCCATAGTGTACATGTTGATATGGGATAATGTGTCAAAATGTATTTGATATGGTCTTCTTCCATGTTTAATAAATTTATATTGGGCTTCTCAGTCTGCCCTTACTGGAGAATCACTGCCAGTGACCAAGAATCCAGGTGATGGCGTTTACTCAGGTTCGACCTGCAAGCAAGGTGAAATTGAAGCAGTTGTCATTGCTACTGGGGTTCACACATTTTTTGGCAAAGCTGCTCATCTTGTGGACTCTACAACACATGTTGGGCATTTTCAAAAGGTTATCTTTTGTCAATTCACTAAATCTGTCAAAAGCTATCTTCAATTCTTGGTTCTTGTATCATGGAAAGAGAAACTTCTTCTGAGCACTTGTTTAATGAAGACAAGACTGCTATCTTGTGGTGCTTCCAGGTTTTGACTGCAATTGGGAATTTCTGTATTTGCTCGATTGCGGTTGGTATGGCTATTGAGATTGTTGTAATTTATGGGCTTCAAGGGAGAGGGTACCGTGTTGGTATTGATAACCTTCTGGTTCTTCTCATTGGTGGAATCCCAATTGCAATGCCCACTGTTCTTTCTGTTACAATGGCTATTGGATCACATCGCTTATCTCAACAGGTTGGTAGAAATGAAATACATGTATACTATTCCCAGAGGAACATATTTAAATCTCTTCAGTGTGTTAGTTATTTACTGGAAATGAAAATGCACAGGGTGCCATAACAAAACGTATGACTGCCATTGAAGAAATGGCCGGAATGGATGTCCTCTGCAGTGATAAGACTGGAACTTTAACACTTAACAAGCTTACTGTGGACAAAAATATGATTGAGGTAATGCCTTGTTACACCCCAAGTTTACTAACATTCTTGAGGTGCCACATACTATTCTTATACTATCTATATATATAACAAATTTAAAATTTCTACTACTATATTCGCACTAAAACAGACTTTTCCATTTCTTTTAATCTGTACAAAGTCTACCCACAACCGATATTAACATGAAGGGCAAGATATATACATCTCTTGATAGAACAAATATTACAATGGTGCATTTGATCAAAAGTTACAAGGGGAATGTAAATCATGCTTACAAATTCTTCAAAGATAGTCCTGCTGTATTCGAACTATGAGACTGCAATTACCCTGAAAAATATTTACCATAGTTTGATGAGTTTGGCTACTCAGTAAGTAATCATCATGGTCTTAAAAAAATAATCATGGTTGGAAGATATAAACATTTTTTGAAGAATGTATGTTAAAAACCACCTGAGGAAGAATTGCTAGCAAAAGCATTTATAGATAACAATTTCTCTTTCACAAATACACAGTTAAACATAATCCAAATGATTGAAATGCATATAAACATTTTAACAAAAATGCATAATTCAAAGGATTTCACAAAATACCCTACTGACGTCCCAAGTAGGTCACCTATATACCCCACCAACGTCCTGATGGGTCCAAACAATCCCTGCAGGTCCAAACATACCTCACCGGCGTACCGAATGAGTTTATAGCCCCTACCGGATAGGTCTAAACAATCCCTGTAGGTCCAAACATACATCACCGGCGTCTCGGATGAGTCCAAATAGTCCCTACCGTTGTAACCGGATAAGTCATAACAATCCCTGCAGGTCCGATCATACCTCACCGGCATCCCGGATGAGTCCAAATAGCCCCTACCGTCCAAATAGCCCCTACCGACAGAACCGGATAGGTCCTAACGATCATTGCAGGTCCACTTATACTCAAATTATCTCTGAAACTCTTTAAACATCAGAAAGCAATTATATATGCGAAGTATCATTGAAAACATTAACATGAATTCACTTGAAGCAATTTAATAACAATCACTTCCATTGAAATATCTGTAAGTAGCCATTTAAACATTTTATGCAATAATTTCTGAAAGGTAACAGTTCTGAAGAACATTCTTGAAATCTAACATGATAACAGTCTAGTATCAATAGACGAACTTTTACGAGAATCCAAAATTAAATACGGAATTATCTCAATTTATGGAATTGCCAATTTGTAAACAATCATTTCATAGGCAATACTACAATCAAGTACAAAAATATCAGTTTTTCAAATAATGAGGCAGACATTTGCATATGAATTTTACAATGTCTAAATATTCAAAAACAGTAGAAGGAAATCTCATAATTTTACTAAAAGCGGAAATATCACCTTTATTTCTAATAATTTACAATATTTAAAATTCTGAACAATAGACATGAAAATTATAAATTTATTTCTAATAATTTACAGCATTCAAAATTCCTAGCAATAGATAAAATATCATAATTTTACTAAAAAGATTATTTTTCAAAACAATGAGGTCACTTATACACAAAGCTTATAAAATGAAGATGCTGGACGAAAATATCATTATTTATTAAAAACTGACTATTTTTCAGAAGAATGCGATCACTTACTTATGTATCACTTTGAGAAGAGGAATTGCGGAGACCATTTTCATTTTTAGAGTCTTTGCTCCGTTTCTGAAGCCATAGGTAACAGTTCGCGGCCCCTTGGCATTATAGGGACTAGGCACAGTGCATAACCAGGAAATAGACAACATGATAGATTTGCCATTAATGAAACCGCAAGACGATACCTTCACTCTTAAAGCTACTCTGACTATCCAATAACAAATCTTCTTGAAATCTGGAAAAGAAGAGCCAAATTGTTCTCATGGCTGAAACCCAACGGCAGCCATGAGTAGTGTATTCAAAGGCTAGCTTCATTATTCTCTGTGACCCAACTATTTACAGGGTTTCATTCCAAACCGGGAAGGCCATGAAGCTTAATGTTATGAAAGAGAAAAGGCAGGGCAGGACAGGGATTGTGAGAGGTCTAGAGAGAGGTGCCGCACTGTAAGCAAGAGTGTGATGAGAGGTATAAGAGAGAGACTTTCTAAAGTTAAAATACCTTTTTAGAGGGAGAGAGAGAGTATAACATGAGAGAGAGAGCTTTTAAAATGTTAACACCTTTTATAAAAGGTGTCTTAATTACATGAACGTGGTTTGTTGGGTTGCCACGTAAGGTGGTAACCATCTCTTTTAAAGTAAAACATAGCGCAAAGGAAGTGTAGACCATAAGGTCTACACTATAAACGTAGACTAGCACCAATTTAACCAAAAATAATACTAATTGGTTGGAAATATTTTGTTAAAGCACAACACTACCAGAGCTTGTTATCTAAGTTAGCTAGTAAGCATTTTGTTTTATTTTATTGTATTTATTTATTTATTTATTTATTGTTTATTTCTATTGACACTATGAATATTATGTTTTAATTCCACAAATTTTAGGTTCGTCACATTCTTTCTCCCTTAAAGAAATTTAGTCCTCTAAATTTTTGTACCTATGGGTTTTGGGCCCACCACGACTCCGCTGCGCCATGGCTATGGCACATATACTCTTGTTCAGATATCTTCCATATTCTCTTGCCCAATTCTCTTAATAAGAAAACATTGCCACCTCATATACTTATTAGCAAACTTTTATCTTTCTAGGATACAACGTCTGAGAGTCACTTGTTTTACTGATGCTCAACTTTTGATATTCAGCTTCCCTTTCTTGCCTCATTCTTGACCATATGTGAACTAAACCTGACCAATTTAGTAAATTTGACTTCATATTGTGCTACCATCCTATATCCTTGGACTAATTCCAGGAATTCCATTTCCTTTTGATCTTGAATAAAATTTGAGAAGTACTTTTCATTAAATGCCTCTCGTAATGCTTCCCAAAGCATGGGTTTATTTCTAGGATCAATAGTCTTTTTGTCATTTGCTACCAATGTTCTGTTTCACTTTCCAACATAAAGACTGTCAAGGTGGCCTTCTTATCATCAGGGCATTTCATTAGTTCAAATATTTTATCTATTTGCCTAACCCATTTTTCGACTTCTAGTGGAGTTGCAATATCCTTAAAGGAAAGTGGGTTTTTTCTTTTTTTTTTAATTGTTCAAGAACACACCAATCATTTCCTGTAACTGATTGTTTAGCTGGATTGTGTTCTCCATTTAATGTTGTATAAGAGCAACCATATTTTCCAAGGCTTTATGAATTTCTTTCATATTTGCTCCAGTCATACAAAATCTTGTAACTGTTTGTACATATGCTAAGTACGACTTAGGGTATATTTCTATTCAGATTTCCTAGGATCCTAAACCTATTGCTCTGATACCATTTTGTCACACCCCAAGTTTGCTAACATTCCTGAGGTGCGACATACTATTCTTATACTATCTATATATATAACAAATTTAAAATATCTACTACTATATTCGCACTAAAACATACTTTTCCATTTTTTTTAATTTGTACAAAGTCTACCCACAACTGATATTAACACGAAGGGCAAGATATATACATCTCTTGATAGAACAAAAATTACAATGGTGCATTTGATCAAAAGTTACAAGGGGAATGTCAATCATGCCTACAAATTCTTCAAAGATGGTCCTGCTGTATTCGAACTATGAGACTGCAATTACCGTGAAAAATATTTACCATAGTTTGATGAGTTTGGCTACTCAGTAAGTAATCATCATGGTCATAAAAAATAATCATGGCTGGAAGATATAAACATTTTCTGAAGAATGTATGTTAAAAACCACCTAAGGAAGAATTGTTAGCAAAAGCATTTATAGATAACAATTGCACTTTCACAAATACACAGTGAAACATAATCCAAATGATTGAAATGCATATAAACATTTTAACAAAAATGCATAATTCAAAGGATTTCACAAAATACCCTACTGACGTCCCAAGTAGGTCACCTATATACCCCACCAACGTCCTGATGGGTCCAAAAAATCCCTGCAGGTCCAAACATACCTCACCGGCGTACCGAATGAGTTTATAGCCCCTACCGGATAGGTCTAAACAATCCCTACAGGTCTAAACATACATCACCGGCGTCTCGGATGAGTCCAAATAGTCCCTACCGTCGTAACCGGATAGGTCATAATAATCCCTGCAGGTCCGATCATACCTCACCGGCATCCCGGATGAGTCCAAATAGTCCCTATCGACAGAACCGGATAGGTCCTAATGATCATTGCAGGTCCACTTATACTCAAATTATCTCTGAAACTCTTTAAACATCAGAAAGCAATTATATATGCGAAGTATCATTGAAAACATTAACATGAATTCACTTGAAGCAATTTAATAACAATCACTTCCATTGAATATCTGTAAGTAGCCATTTAAACATTTTATGCAATAATTTCTGAAAGGTAACAGTTTTGAAGAACATTCTTGAAATCTAACATGATAACAGTCTAGTATCAATAGACGAACTTTTATGAGAATCCAAAATTAAATACGGAATTATCTCAATTTATGGAATTGCCAATTTGTAAACAATCATTTCATAGGCAATATTACAATCAAGTACAAAAATATTAGTTTTTCAAATAATGAGGCAGACATTTGCATATGAATTTTACAATGTCTAAATATTCAAAAACAGTAGAAGGAAATCTCATAATTTTACTAAAAGCGGAAATATCACCTTTATTTCTAATAATTTACAGTATTTAAAATTCTGAACGATAGACAGGAAAATTATAAATTTATTTCTAATAATTTACAGCATTTAAAATTCCTAACAATATATAAAATATCACAATTTTACTAAAAAGATTATTTTTCAAAACAATGAGGTCACTTATACACAAAGCTTATAAAATGAAGATGCTGGACGGAAACATCACTATTTATTAAAAACTGACTATTTTTCAGAAGAATGCGATCACTTACTTATGTATCACTTTGAGAAGAGGAATTGCGGAGACCATTCTCATTTTTAGAGTCTTTGTTCCGCTTCTGAAACCATAGGTAACAGTTTGAGGCCCCTTGGCATTACAGGGACTAGGCACAGTGCATAACCAGGAAGAAGACAAGATGATAGATTTACCATTAATGAAACCGCAAGAAATGATACCTTCACTCTTAAAGCTACTCTGACTATCCAATAACAAATCTTCTTGAAATCTGGAAAAGAAAAGCAAAATTGTTCTCATGGCTGAAACCCAATGGCAGCCATGAGTAGTGTATTCAAATGCTAGCTTCATTATTTTCTGTGACCCAACTATTTACTGGGTTTTCACTCCAAACCGGGAAGGCCATGAAGCTTAATGCTATGAAAGAGAGAAGGCAGGGCAGGGCAGGGATTGTGAGAGGTCTAGAGAGAGAGAGCATGAGGTGCCGCAGTGCAAGCAAGAGTGTGATGAGAGGTATAAGAAAGAGACTTTCTGAATTTAAAATACCTTTTTAGAGGGAGAGAGAGAGTATAGCATGAGAGAGAGCTTTTAAAATGTTAACACCTTTTATAAAAAGGTGTCTTAACTACATGAACGTAGTTTGTTGGGTTGCCACGTACGGTGGTAAACATCTCTTTTAAAGTAAAACATAGTGTAAAGGAAGTGTAGACCATAAGGTCCACACTATAAAAGTAGACTAGCACCAATTTAACCAAAAATAATACTAATTGGTTGGAAATATTTTGTTAAAGCACAACACTACCAGAGCTTGTAATCTAAGTTAGCCAGTAAGGATTTTGTTTTATTTTATTTTATTGTATTTATTTATTTATTTATTGTTTATTTCTATCGACACTATGAATATTATGTTTTAATTCCACAAATTTTAGGGTCGTCACATGCCCTTTTCCCTTCCCTATCTCTCAACCTTTATTTGGATTGATATTCTTGGATCATATAACTGCTGTATTTGAAGATGTATATTTACTCGAGGGTATGTGCTAAATTATAGCTAGTTGAGTAATCACACAAGATCATTAATGTCATTCTCTATCGGTTTGATGGGAGAGTGATGACTTACATCAGAGAACAAAACAGATGTATTTTTCTAAGAGATATTGGTATTTGGACTGTGACGTTGTACGTATGATGTGGTCCATTTGTTCCAGGTGTTTGCAAAAGGTATAGACAAGGACACAGTTGTATTGATGGCTGCAAGGGCCTCAAGGACAGAAAATCAAGATGCCATTGATGCTGCAATTGTAGCAATGCTTTCTGATCCTAAGGAGGTAGCTACTATTCATCCTTCCAATGATTAAATATATAACTCTATAGATGTAAAGCCATATTAAGGTGGTTTTGGATACAGACAAGTTATGTTTGCTCTAGTGGTGTGTACTTCAATTTCTTGTCTTTTGACATCAGTGCATGTTGAAATTCTGCATCTTGTGCTCTGATGTTGTCTTTTCTTTGCTTGGAGACCTTAATGACTTTTCATATCATTTGGTGAAAGGCACGAGCTGGTGTTCGAGAAGTTCATTTTCTTCCGTTCAACCCTACGGACAAAAGAACTGCACTAACTTACTTAGACAAAGTGGGTAAAATGCATAGAGTGAGCAAAGGTGCGCCTGAACAGGTATTTACTATCTCTTACATGAATTCTATAAGCGTACCAGTTGAGCTGTGTGCTCAGTGAATGATTCAATCTGAAAGATCCATCTAGTGAAAGCTTATTTTTGAAAGCAGTCGATAAGCAAAGGAAATGATTTTGTATATGCCAGAGTCCTGTATGTAGCTGTCAAAATCTTAACTATTACCTGAGTCAACTCGACTCAAACTGTTTACGGCTTACTAGCAGATATCACTGTAACTATTTTGGGGTTCATTTGGGAATTTCCTCCATGATATTGTCAGTCCTAATCTAACAAAACCTTATGTGGCATTAGCTTGCTGCAAGTTATGGAAACCTCTGTTTAGTTTTATTTTTCTAATTGGAAACCTGTGTTTGAACCCATGAGCTCAAGGTCGCAAAGAGGGAGCAGCAGCTCCCACTGGGCTTGGCATCTAAAACCTTTTTTGTACACTGTTTTAGTCTTGATTTCTTAGATTGAGAATGCAAAGAATCTTGCACAGAATTTTGTATCTAATTTCCTTTCATGTACCTATCTGTAATTAGGGTACTGTTTTTTGTTTTTTTTTTGGTAATTCAGTGGGGAAGACAGGCCCCTACCTGTTTTTTCTGATAGATTAGGGAGTCAGTTTTTTTTGAAGGTGTCAATGGGTGTTGTCGGCAGAATTGGAAACCACAATGTGGTAACTAGGTATGCGGATGCTACCACCAAGACCCAGTCCCTTTCCTGGGTATTGTTTGTGTACTAATTCCTTACAAGTTATCTTCTCTCAAAAAAAAAAAAACAAGAGCTCAAGGTTGCAATCACGTGATTGTCAGGTTTTTAAAGGCTAGGCTATTAGCATACAAAGGAGCTACAGTTTTTCTCCACTAGATTGTTAACATGACAGGGGCCTGTAATTGGTGGTATCTTAAACAAGTGAGAAGATATTGTTTGTCATGAACCTGAGAAATTTGAATATTTTCTGCATCTTGTTCTCTTGTGCTATGTAGATTCTCAATCTAGCAAGGAACAAATCAGAGATAGAACGACGTGTTCACACCATAATTGACAAATTTGCTGAGCGCGGTCTTCGATCTCTTGGTGTTGCCTACCAGGTCATTCTGTGTTCTTCTTATGTCTATTTATGTCAATCATGGTAGACCTTTCAGTTTCAAGTTATCAACATGCTAAATATTGCATTCCTGTTTCCTTTTTGTAGGAGGTACCTGAGGGCACCAAAGAAAGTCTCGGAGGACCTTGGGAATTTGTTGGCCTTCTTCCTCTATTTGATCCTCCCCGCCATGATAGTGCTGAAACCATCAGGAGAGCCCTTGATCTGGGTGTCAGCGTTAAGATGATCACAGGTGTGTTCTTTCTTTCTGTAATCAACACATCAAAAGCTAGCAATACCTTGTTTTGAGATGGTGACGACCTCAATGAACCAAGATTTTTCAAAGTCCATTTGACTGCAGTTTGCTATCCTGTTTGCAGATCCTATTATCTTTTGTTTCCTCCAGCTACCTATACCCTTACCTTGACGATTTACAAGTGATTCTCACTGATGCAACATTGATATGTGCTATTTCTCATAAAAGAAGGAAACCCTTGAAATACTTGCAGGTGACCAATTAGCTATAGCAAAGGAAACCGGCCGTCGGCTGGGCATGGGTACAAATATGTACCCTTCTTCATCTTTGTTAGGCGAAAGCAAGGATGAGTCTATTTCAGCACTCCCAATTGATGAACTCATTGAGAAGGCTGATGGTTTTGCTGGGGTGTTTCCAGGTTTGGCTTTCTTCCATTACTCTCTAAATTTTGTTATTTCCATTTTTCTGAAGGACATTTATGCTAGATGATGGGTCGAGACACCAGCTATTTTGTATGGGTGCATAATCTTATACTATATGCTAAACATTTTAGGTGCAACTTTTTGTTAGTTTCATGACCCATGAGGATTCTCATTTGAAATGCGGGTCCCTTTCTCTCTCTCTCTCTCTCTCTCTTTCTCTCTCTCTCTCTCTCTCTCTCTCTCTCTCTCTCTTTCCCCAGCATTTATTATCAACTGCATGCCTATGCATTGCACAGGTTGTAGACTGTGTTTTAGGACTCTAGGCCATCCTTCCAACAAAAAGAAGAAAAGTAGACAGGCAGTCCTCTTCACTCATCTATCTTAATATATAAAGAGCTTTTCTCATGAAATGTTTTGATAACAGAGCACAAATACGAGATTGTGAAGAAATTGCAAGCTAGGAAGCACATATGTGGAATGACAGGTGATGGGGTCAATGATGCACCTGCACTTAAGAAGGCAGATATAGGAATTGCAGTGGCAGACGCAACCGATGCAGCTCGAAGCGCCTCTGACATAGTCCTAACAGAGCCAGGATTGAGCGTCATCATCAGTGCTGTTCTGACCAGCCGTGCCATTTTTCAGAGGATGAAGAATTATACGGTAATTGGGTCTTAGACATTACAGCCAATGCTTGTGTGTGTGCATGAGGCACAGGGCTATATGTTGTGTGTTTGCATGTTACGTTGGAGTCCCTTGAATAGTAAGGTCTACAATAAGGGTATTAACACTTCTCACCCCTAAATTTTTGTTGTGCAGATATATGCTGTTTCGATCACAATACGTATTGTGGTAGGTCTCGAAACTATGCAGTTTCTTACTAGAGCTTATAAAATGAGTACTGTTAGTCTAAACAGTAAAGAAGGTTAGGAATTTATTGGAAATACACCTCATTAAAATCCACTGTGCAATTATCTTCATTTTTTTTCCATTTTATCATCTGCCTTTCTCTAATTGCTTGTTTTGGTTATTTTTTAAATGTCATAAATGAAACAGCTAGGGTTCATGTTGCTCACAGTTTTCTGGAAGTTCAACTTCCCTCCTTTCATGGTTCTTGTGATTGCCATTCTAAATGATGGTTAGCGAAATTTCTCTTGCCTTGGCCTTCTCTGTTTCTTTCCTTTGGCACAATTTACAACATTGTATTTCATTTGTCAGGGTTTGTTACTTTAACCTGCTGATTAGCAAAAGATCAAGTCATAGGGGAAGTATATCATACATTCCTGTTGTATGGAATTTGGAATGCAATGGGGACATTGTTCAATCCTGATGACAGATGCTGGAGATTAATGACACCCACATGAATGTCCATCATTGGGGGGCTACTGTTAATCTCCACCATCCATCATTAAGAACTGTTGATGTTATCATGGTCTACCGCACATAATATATCAGTGTTGTATGATATATATGGATCTGTCTACTAAAACTAAATTTTCAAACCTAGTCTTTGGGAGTGATATTTTAATTTATAGAGTTCGTAATTCAATTTGGTGGAATTCATTTGCAGGTACTATAATGACCATCTCAAAGGACAGGGTCAAGCCTTCACCAGTTCCTGACAGTTGGAAACTGTCAGAAATCTTTGCCACAGGAGTTGTTCTTGGCAGTTATCTGGCTCTGATGACTGTTATATTCTTTTGGGCAGCCTATGAAACTCCATTTTTCAATGTATCATATCAAACTTTGGTTTATCTGCACTAAGTGGTCACTAATGTGATACTGGTCCATGTGATTAGAGTCCCTGCTAGATTTTAGTGTTTTTCCTTGAATGTATGTTATCATGGCAGTTAGTCTACTATTATCCAACAGACAATGGGAAAAACATCATCAAATATATCACCACTTTTGCTGAATGGATGGTGGAGAGACTAAAACCCTCCACATCGTGTCTCATTCTGTCTCCATCACCATTCATTGTGTCTATGGATGGTGATGACCCAACAATTGTGGTTTTTCCAAGGCCTATTGGATAATTTTAGGTGGTACCGCTCTTCTTCTGCAGCATAGAGTTTTATTGTCAGCTATTCATCAGGGCATTTCTCCAGAGACTGAGGCTTTTACCATTTGATGTCTTCTATTTTATCAGCACAACTTTGGTGTCAAAAGCTTTATGAAGAGGGATCAAATCTCACAACAAGATAAAGATCACAACACTGAAAGGCTGGCTTCTGCTGTGTATCTACAAGTGAGCACCATCAGTCAGGCCTTGATATTTGTCACTCGCTCAAGGGGCTGGTCTTTCCTCGAACGACCTGGTCTGCTACTTGTGATCGCCTTTGTGATTGCTCAATTGGTATGGAGTTTTTTTATCCCCATTTCTCTTTGAACTTTAGTTCAATATTAATGATTTCATAACATTAATCAGGAACTTTTTTTACATTAGTTTATAATACATTTATCATAGAAAACTGAGCACCTAATTTTATTTGCAACTTTCATGTGAATATTACTGGCTAGTTTATGTTCATGGAGTTTGCATACCTTTCACATAAAGTGGCATCTCATGTTCATGCTGTTTAAGTCTACTTTCAAATGGTCCCTTAAATTAAACCTTTAGCATATTATTTCCTTGTCTTTATGATGGAAAAGGAGATATTTATCACTATGGTCAACTAAGCTTCATCAAGTGATTTTGGCGGCTAACGTTTAAACTTCTCTTCAGATAGCCACTGTGATAGCCGCCCTTGCAACCTGGAAGACTGCTGGTATCAGGAAGATTGGTTGGGGATGGACTGGTGTTATTTGGCTCTACAACATTGTGACTTACATGTTCCTTGATGTTATTAAGATTTGCGTACGCTACAGCCTCAGTGGAAAAGCCTGGGACTTAGTCCTCAACCAGAGGGTATGTAGTTTTTGTGTACACGCATGTGCGAGTGCATGGGAGTGTGTGTGTGTGAGAGAGAGGATCATTGTTGATACCTTGTTTCTCACTGCCATTTTTTGTTTCAGACGGCATTTACCAACAAGAAGGACTTTGGGCGTGAAGCTCGTGAGGCTGCATGGGCACATGAGCAAAGAACCCTACATGGCCTGCAATCTGTTGAGACTAAAACGTTTAGTGAGAGAACCACTTTCAGGGACATCAATCTCATGGCAGAGGAGGCAAAGAGGCGTGCCGAGATCGCAAGGTAGGTGTTCCTTGTTTTTCCCTTTCTTCATAATTATTTTCTTCAGAGTGCTTGTGCTTGTTTTGAGAGAGAGAGAGAGAGAGAGAGAGAGAGAGAGATTGCATAAAATTGAAGTACGTCTTTGCGTGCGTTCATACTGATTTAGTTACTGTTTTTTTGGTTTTGGTAGACTGAGGGAGCTTCATACTCTGAAAGGCAGAGTGGAATCATTTGCAAAACTCAAGGGACTGGACATCGATGCTATAAATCAACACTACACAGTATAGAGTTGTTCTTTGAACTTATTCCTGTATCCATTTCTTTTTTTCTTTTTTTTTTGGAACATTAAGCCACTATTAAAGAGGAACGAGGGGCCGGTATTAGTTTCTTGATCAAAGTTTAGAGATGAAAAGCACCTCTCGATTATATAATGATTGTTCATATATGTTCAGCCTTGCAGTGATTCCTACATTTCTGAATAAATTATATCACCATGTTTCTCTCTCTTTCTGTAAATTCAGAATTCCAATGTTTCTTTTTTCCTTTGGTATTGGTGTTGTCCTTATCTGTGTCTCAAGTGATTTGAAAAAACAGTGGTCTAAAGTCCGAAGGTGTAGCATAGGCAGGCACATCAACCAAGCCTCAGAATTGAGGCACCTAGGGTTGGCAATGGGCCATCGGCTTGTCCCGGAACAGCTTGAACATGGTCCTGAAATCCAGGCCTATGTTCGGGCAGGGTTGGGCTGAGCCAAGGGTTTTAGCCCGGCCTGGACCCACTCATTAATAAATCAGTGTCGTGCCCCTTAGTGTGCCCCTTAGTCCAAGAGAAGGGCTAGAATTGGACTAGGGTCCCTTTGCCCCAATCTGCTCTAGCCTCGGAGGGTCTTGGGCTTGACTTGAGCCAGCCCTAGCCTAACATGTTCTGGCCCTTAGATGCTCTTTAGAAACATTGTGAAATCCATTTTTTATTTTAAAACCTAAGTTTTAAGGAACGTATCTCTAATATGGAGATCATGAATAAAAAAAACGTAATTATAGAAACTAAATATGAAAATTTTAGGAAGAAAATATTTAGTCCTTTGGGTTTAACTTTTTTGGGGAGGGAACACCGATTTGCGTCCATCTTTATAATGGATATTTTATGATTTGGGGGATGCAAATGTAGGAACGCGTCCACGCAAACAACAATTTTCAGTGTTAAAATTTGTACAGAAGTTTCAAGTTTCAACCAATTTAACATCTCAGACAAATTGTGGCAATGTTTTGTTATGGCACCAAAGGAAAAGGTTCATTCAAATTTTGGGCAATTAAAAGATGGCTCTGTTTTTATTTGTGGCTATAAACCTGTTTTTTACTTTCGTCTTCATAAAAGGAAGATATCTGAATCTGCTATTCTCTATTTTTCTGAAGGAAAATCATTGGAACTTAGGAACATAGGACCATAATATAAATTAGCATTGTGGCTCTCTCTCTACGTCGTCCAAAAAGTTAGTATGTGAGTTCTCTCTGCAGCTTGAAACGTCTGCTTTTTAAGGGTGGGAATGGACCCAACCAGATCTGAGACTCGACGGGTAGACACGATTTTGGGTCTGGGTCAAAAACTTTGATCTGGATACTATTAGGTCTAAGCAGGCCCGACCTAACTGGACCCAAATCCCAGCCCGACCCAAATAATATGGGTATTTATATATGTCGCCAATATGTTTGTTTATTAGGAATTTTCAGTTAGAATGTAGGTATATGTGAGTATTTATAAATCTTGTGCAATAATCTAAATACTGCAAATAATATGGGATATGATGCCTAAAATAAAGGGCAGAAACAATAAAAAAATAAACAGAAAGAAGCTCATTGTTATAGGCTGGCAATTGACCTGACCAGGTACCCGACCGGTAAACCTGGGATCTAACCAGACCCAGGACCTAATGGGTAGACTTGAGACCCGATGGGCATGGGTCGAAATTTTGGATCCGAAAAGTCTCGTCCGGGTCTAAAACCTGTACTGTTTTTCTCTCTCTCAATTAGGTTCAAACTGTGAATCCCCCACATGGATTTATGCAAAAGTGGCAAAAAATGATCGCCCAATATGAAAATCTTAACTATCTCTCTCTAGATCAAGTCAGTGCGTGAGCTCTCTCTGCAGCTATTAATCTCTCTCTCTCACGATATTGCAATGCAATGCTTCCAGTTTCCTCCCAATTTCTATAATCTAAAACCAACATGAATTCTTGACTCTCTCCCTCTCTCGATATCGCAATGCAATGCTTCCAGTTTCCTCCCAATTTCTATAATCTAAAACCAACATGAATTTCCTGACTCTCTCTCTCTCTGAACCACACCCAACCATGAGCAACCAAGGATGGAGCCCAAGAGAGCAACACTGCATCTCTCTCCTCAAGAGAACCAACAATCCTCTCTCTCTCTTCCAAATCCATGCCCACATGCTCAGAAATGGCTTGGAAACCAATCTCTCTCTTCTCACCAAATTCATCGCCGCCTTATCAGAAGCCTCTGGATTCCGGCACCCACTTGATGGAATCCGGCATGCTCAAAAGGCCTTCGATTGCCGCCTCTCTCAAGACCCATTTCTCTGCAACTCCATGATCAGAGCCCACACTCTCCATAACCAATTCCATGAGTCTTTCTCTCTCTACAAAACACTGAACCGACAAAAAACTTTTGGTTTCAGACCAGATTGCTACACCTTTCCATTTTTGGTCAAATCCTGTGCTACCAACTCAGCCATTGATGAAGGGAAGCAACTCCACACCCATGTATTCAAACTTGGATTTCGGTTTGATCTCTTTGCTTCTACTGCTATGGTCGATATGTATTCAAAATTTGGAAATTTGATCGAAGCTCAAAGACTTTTCGAAGACATGAGAGAGAGAAGCTTGGTTTCATGGACCACCATTGTTGCTGCTTTTGCCAGAGCTGGAGACATGGCCATGGCTGAAAATTTATTTAGAGCCATGCCTGATAAGGACCTCATTGCTTATAATGCCATGATTGATGGGTATGTCAAGGCCATGGATATGACTTCTGCAAAGGAAGTCTTTGATGAAATGCCTGAGAGAAATGTGGTTTCTTGGACCACCATGATCACTGGTTACTGTAAAGCTGGAGCTCTCGACAGAGCTAGGGTTTTGTTTGATCAAATGCCTGAGAAAAATTCAGTTTCTTGGAGTGCTATGATTAGTGGGTATAGGCAAAACAGAGAGCCAAGCTTGGCCATTGAATTATTCAGAGAATTTCAAGTTAGCTCGACTTTGGACCCAGATGCAAACATGGTGAGGAGCTTGGTTCCAGCCATAGCGGATGTGGGTGCGCTAAGGCTTGGCAAGTGGGTCCATGCCTATGCTCGACGAATGGGATTTACTCACGACGTTAGGCTTTGCACAACGTTAGTGGATATGTATGCGAAGTGTGGGGACATCGATGAGGCAAGAAGAGTGTTCGATGAGATGGTGAATAGAGAAACAGGAACTTGGAATGCTTTGATTGGCGGTTTAGCAGTGAATGGGAGGGGGAGGGAGGCTTTGATAGTTTTCTCGGAGATGAGGGAGAAAGGGGTGAGGCCTAATGCGGCAACAATGGTAGTGGTTCTTAGGGCTTGCGGGCACGCGGGGTTGGTGGAGGAAGGGAAGAGGATCTTTGAAGGCATGTTGAAGGTGGTTAGAGAAAGAAAGGAGGGGGAGGTGGTGTTGGGAGAGGTGGTGAGGGGAGGTGCTGAGAGAGAGGATGATGGGAAAAGGAAATTAAGAGAGAAGGTGAAGTTGGGTCATGAGAGAGAAGATATGTGCAGCGGAGAGAGAGCCTCTGAGGGGGTCAGACAAAGTAAGGGGATATATGGAGAGATGATGAGAGGGGATGATGAGAGACATGGGAGAATTATTCTCATTGCTAAAGAGGGGAAGATGAATTTTAGAGAGAGAATAAGTGGTTATGATGAGAGAGAAAATTTTGGGGTTGCACCTGAAATTGAGCACTATGGGTGCATGATTGATCTATTGGGGAGGGCTGGGTTTTTGGATGAGGCTGAGGAATTAATTGAGAGAATGCCATTTGAAGGGAATGACGTGGTTTGGAGCTCTTTGCTCTTTGCTTGCAGGTGTTATGGGGATGTGAAGAGGGCAGAGAGAGTGGTGGGGAGATTGGGAAGAGAGGGTTGGAGTGTTGCGGATTGGGTTGGTTTGAGGAATGCATATGCAGGAGAAGGGAGGTGGGGTGATGTGGAGGGAATGAGAGGGTTGATGATAGAGAAAGAGGAGAGGAAAAGTGTTGGATGTAGTGTGATTGAGGTTGATGAGAGAGTGTGGGAATTTTTGGCTTGTGATAGGAGGCACCCTGATTGGAAGGAAATATATGGGATGTTG
The DNA here is from genome assembly GCF_054954075.1 of Amborella trichopoda. Lineage (NCBI taxonomy): Eukaryota > Viridiplantae > Streptophyta > Magnoliopsida > Amborellales > Amborellaceae > Amborella > Amborella trichopoda. Next base: position 2,286,955 of record NC_142348.1, read on the forward strand.
GGACAGTTGGGGAAGCACATTACAGAGGGTGGTTGATGTTTTGTGTGTGTGTGAGAGAGAGAGAGAGGGGGGGGAGTTGATACTTAGAGAGAGAGAGAGGGTGGTTGATATTGAGAGAGAGAGAGAGAGAGAGAGAGAGAGAGAGAGGCAAATTAAACAAGCCAACAAAAAGCCAGAGTGGAGAGATCATTGAGAAGATCAGAGCACATCATGGGGGGACAAAGTTCTCAAATGCAACAAGAAGAGCACAACCAACCTCTTTACAAATTTTTTTTTGTAGAGTACATGAATTTTTCCGATACACAAACCAAACTTAGCAAGTTCATTTATAAAGCTTCCCTCATCTGGTTTCTCTTTCAGTCCCATGACACATTTGAGCTATGACACTTAGTCAACTTACATGGAACTCACATTTGAGCTACGACACTCATGCAACTTACATGGAACTCAGGAAAGGGGCAGAGCGTGGTGGTAGCACCCCCGTACCTAGTTACCACGTTGTGGTTTTCAATCCGGGTTACACCACCCATTGACACATTAAAAAAAAAATTCAACTCCGTAATCTATACGAAAAAAAAGTAGTTAATTTTTGTGCTTGCTCTTGGTAGGAGAAGCAAACCAATGGCACATGAGTCTTTAACATTTACTATGATCTTTTTTTTAAAAAAAGAAAAGGCTAGGTCAACTTATTTCGGACTGTTTTGGGGCAAATTTTTTTACCTTTCGAAAGGGCCATTCAAGACTTACCCGAAATGCTGCTCAACAAAAAATAAGGGCTTTAGTTTCTATTAATGGAGATAGAGGTATGCAATCTGTGGATCGCTCTAATAAATGCAACTCACAAGAATGGGGTATATTATAGTCGATTAATAAAAGATCTTACAGTCAATTAATTAGCGATCTATACAAGAGGCCGCTGCTGCTTAATTGTAAAATGCTTGCACAAACAGAACCCTATAAACTGTGAATTTTCTAGCTCAAGAGGTAAAATGTGAATGAAAATGCATAGGCATTCCTTTGCTAAAAAACATTATCTACAAGATGTAGAAAACTTGAATTGAATGCCATATCTATCTAAGGGGAAATATTTGGTTTGCTCAAGGACAGTGCAATATATCTGCCCTCTCCCAATATGAGGGCCCAGGTGCATTTGTTTTATTCCAAATTTTGCGCGCACAGTCATTTATACTTAGAAAAGAAGAAATATCCAAAAAAATATGAGAAATTTATTTTCAAAAGAAAATTATCTTCGCTAGGATCAATATAATTTGGGGTGACCACTATAGAAGTCCACCCAAATGTTCTCTCTATGTCAATCATCGCAAAGCATATGTAAAATCACATAAAAAAAAAACCCAAAAAAAGAAAAGTCTATGCATTGCCATTTCAAGAACTGAAATTTGTGGAGTAACAAGGGTATCAATCATTATCAATCATCTGTCATTTAATTTGTTACAAGGGTGCAATAGGTTTTTAGTGAGATGCTAAAAAATATCAAAATTTTCTAGCATCATATTTCTGGAAATACAAAAAAAGTCATATGCTAAGTAAAATGTAATTCAATGAACAGAAAAAATTAATCCATGAGAGAAAGAGAGAGCTTTTATCTATGATCAACACAGAAAAAATATTACATAGAAGATGGACATACAGTAAGTGGGAAACATCCTTTAGAGAGAGAGAGAGCACCATATATGTAGGACTGGTGTCCAGTTCAAACTCGAGCAGATGGAGAATGCCCTCACCAAACTCATTCTCAGAGAGAACACCATATACGTAGGATGGGGGTTCAGTTCAACCTCGAGCAGATGGAGAAGAGTCGGTGCTCTTCTGAATGTCCTCACCAAACTCATTCTCAGAGGGAGTTGCTGGTTGTGTTCCTTCACGTAATCCTCGCAAATCCTCGATCATTTTCAAATATTCTACGTTGAGTTTCCCTCGTATATGCTCTTTGTAATTCAAAAAACTTGGCTGATTAGTCGAAGCGAGCAGTCTAGCCCACATCCGGTCGGTGATGCCAACCTTGTTCTGTGTCTCCGTTACACACTTCAAAACCACATAGAATGGTGTATATATCTCAGCTCACCAAGTTCCATAACAGTGAGAATCAAATATAACGGAATGAATCAATGGTGTACATAACTTGCTTTATTTTATGATGAGGAATTTTACATCTATATTTGCCAGATCAGTGTAATGCGATAATCAGTAAGATACATAACAGTGAGAATCAAATATAATGGAGAATCGTCATAAATAGTGTCCTGTGGACCTTATTATATCAGAATCATGCTGACAATTCTTGTTTCTAAGAGTTCCTTGGAGAAAGAACTTCGTGAGATGTTGACATTTAATTATTTCAAGGAGAAATCAGTAAGAAAATGAAAGTCAAAGAGGTTATTAATATTCATTGATGATTACAATTGAAATAAATCATATACTCCCAATATCATGAGTGATTCGAGACTATTATAAACTTCCTCCTAGAGAATAACACTGAACTGTGGAAGGAGGAATCGAATTTCAAAATTTGCAGTGAGTTAATGCCCTCCCTTAAAAATAGGAGTAATACAACATAGTGGCATATAAAGTGAAAATATTGAGAGTAGGACTATCTAACTTCACCATTACAATGGACTATGGAAGAAAGTCCATATATGAGTGTGTGAGAGTGTTTTGTGTACATGTGTGCGCTTGTGCGCATAGAAACTGAGGTTAGCTTATAGGCTAACATTGCACAAGTTCACCTAATAGTTCTTGGTGTTAGACTGTTACTTCTTATCTTTTTAGGGCTATTTTACGAAGATTGTCCTAAAAGACACTTGATGAGCAATTACAAAAAAAAATGATTTTTAGCACATAAAACCATAGATTTAAAATGCACCAAAATAGACACCTGATAGACGATGCACCGTATTCGTTCTCTTCATAAACCATTCTTAGGTTTTGTTTTTCTTCAATTTTTCTCATGGGGACATTTGTAAAGGATTTGCATGCAAAAAGTGACCCTTGAAAAAAACACAAAAAATGGGATGTAGGCGAACTTGTACAATGTTATCCTATAGGTCAACCTAAGTATCACAGCCCTCCCCCCCAACCCCCAAATATGGTTCTTTGCCTAGATTGAATTTGCCAATATGGACAGCTAGCGCGGCACATTAGTGTTTGACTCTTAGCTTTTTTTTTTATAAATCCAATAGAACTTAAATTGTGGGCCTGTGCTCTGAACCTGGGCACTCCAAGAAAAATAAAAAAGCAACAATACACTAAGAAAGGGCCAAAATGTGCCTGCCATTGTCAAACAATGCTGGCCGTACAGATAGGTTGGCGTGGCTCAATCTGGGCCATCTGACCTATATTATTCCACAGGCCGGTCAGTTCATAAAATCTTTGTGCATGTGTGTGCGAGCATGTTTCTGGTGATTAGAAGTTTGGAGCTCAATCCCTGTCTTTCCCATTCAGACCTAGCACCCTATTGGATGCAAGTGACTCAAGCAAGTCCAAGCCCAAAGGCTGGCGTGCACCCACTAGCTCACAGCTACATATGTGCCCAAGGGTCCAGATTCAATCTAAGCCGATCTGACGGTCACGATTTCATTTCATATTTGAATTTAATTTTTTCTCTACAAATCGAAATCACTTGAAATTTTAGGAATCCATCCTTTTCATCAAGGCACACTTAATAAAAATATTTAAAAAGTAATTTGCAAACAATAAATTGACCAAAATGCCCCTAAAAAGTTTTGGGGGTATTTTGGTCAATTTATTTTTTACAAATTATTTGTTGACATTTTTATTAGATTATCCTATTTTTAAATAATACATGCTCAAAATTTCAAGTGATTTAGATTTTTAAAAGAAAATTAAAATACAAATACGAAATGAGGTTGTGACTGTTAGATCAGCCTAGATTCAATTTAGGCCGTTGAGCTCATATGAGGCTGTGAGTTAGTGGGCCACATCAACATTTCCCTATATACATATATGAGCCCACTAGCCCACAGCTACATATGAACCCAACGGCCTAGATTGAATCTGGGCCGATCCAATGATCACGATTGCATCTCGTATTTTAATTTTAATTTTTTTTATATAAATTTAAATTTCTTGAAAATTTGCGTGTGTGTTCTTTAAAATTATTAGAATCCAATAAAAATATCAAAAAACTATTTCGTAAAAAATAAATTGACCAAAATACCCCAAAAACATTTCAGGGGTATTTTGATCAATTTATATTTTACGAATTATTTTTTACTATTTTTATTAAATGAGCGTTGATGAGAAGAATATGCACATAAAATTTCACATCATTTGGATATGTAGAAAAAAAAAAAAAATCAAATATAAAATGAGGTCGTTTCCGTCAGATCGGCCCAAATTGAATCTGGGCCGTTGGGCCTATAGCTGTAGGCTAGTGGGCCAACGCCATCATTTCTCCTATGTGTGTGTGTGTGTATATATATATATATATATATATATATATATATATATATATATATATATATATATATATGGGGATGAAGATCTTGTCAGCTCAAGGGCTGATGGAATAGTGTAAGCCAAAATACTTGAATTTTAATATGGATTTGTAAAAAAAAAAAAAATTCAAATACGAAATGCAATCCTGCCCATTGGATTGACCTAGATTCAAGCTAGGTCGTTGGGTGTTTACTGTAGTTGTTAGCTAATGGACTGACCTCAACTACTCCAAATAATGTATTGCAAGATGTACAATTTTTTGGACTTGAAACTATTTTTTCTCAAGATGATCAATTAGATGTTTTTCTAAAATCAAAACAACCTTTTCCGAAGGATTTTCGAGGTGCATCTTAATTCTACATTTTAAAGAGTTAACCTTATATAAACTTTTTCATATATATATATATATATATATATATATATATATATATATATATATATTATTTATTATTATTATTATTATTATTTTTTTTGAGAGAGAGAGAGAGCACACATTTACGCTTCCCAAAAAAGATGAGTGCTTACAGAGATAGGGATATAGGCATGTCTGTTGTTAACAGGTCCAATAGTGAAGCCTGTGTATCCCGCCATGGCACCATGCACAGCCCCATGTGCAAGAAGGGTGCAGTATATATTGTCAGATGCATTGCTCGGTATTGCACGGATCATGTATGTTGGGTCTACAATAAGAGAGGTGCATATTAATCCGCCAAATGTTCGGTAAAAAAAAATTGTGCACATGGTTTCAAAGTAAAAGGACAAAAGAAAAAAGGAAGTGCAAACAATAATTTTTACTCTTCTAACTTAAGAGACTACTACTAATCCAAGATAGTCAGATATCGTTATGGATATGGAGGTGGATAAGTATCCTATTTGACACATCGGAGTGTTACTATAGGTGGCATGATACATAAATAGATATTCTATGCAATACAATATTGCGATGAATGATATTATATTCTGTTCATATTTCATTTTTTTGTAATTATTGAATTCAATATTTCAGGTATCCTTGGAGTATCTGTATTGGTGCTGAGACAATACGAGACCAGAATCTAAGTATATAGAAGTATTTATGCATCACTACTACTGAGTTCAAGGTGTCAAAAATGCAGTCATTGATTTGGCAGAATTACGATCAACCTTCTTAATACATAGTTTGGTTGACATTTGAATGCTAAAACAATGTTGAGTGATCGCTACCTTGCACACTCGTATACATGCACTTGAACACTTGCATACATGCACAATGTATTACTTATCCATCCAAACAGATGACACAGGGAGGGAGGAGAGAGAGAGAGAAAGATATTGGCATCTTTTGGGGTGTAAAACAAATGCTGCTCGCATCCCAAGCAGTTAAATAACTAAGAAAACACATTGTAGGATGTATGTAATGGTATGACAAGACAACTTTCTCTCCAGATGCAATATAAACAAGTATGTGCATAAGCTTCCTATACCCAATTGCACTTTACAGAGAAAGTGCACCAATGAGTGTGTCTGTGTATCCATGTATGTGCGTGTATGCATGTACACACACATATTTATGTACGTGTATATATATATATATATATATGTATCAATGTTGTTAAATTCGTTTTGCTTCGGCCGAAGCCTTATGTTTTACCCAATCAACCAAAGTGAAGCAAAGAATATTTCACAATTAAATTCCATGACCCTGAAATTTAGCATTTTACACCGAAATCTTGCATGTTTCGGCAGAAGAGACATATAATGTCGATACGTGTCAATTGAGAATGTGAAAGCTTTGGTCATGATGATAGGGATTGGGCTTTGTACATATACGGATAATTTCAATGATGGAACAGATTGGTCTTTGACTCTATGTACGAAGCATACTGAAATTTGGAAGGGTATGAGTTGAGATCCAGAAAAATATTGAATGACGTTTTGAATATTTCGATGAGGTTTTCCCAAAAGGCCAACCGACATTAAGTCACCGGATGTTGTCTGTCATTTCAATTTCAATCGATATTATATTTTGATATTATCCATTTGTAGAAAATTTCGTTAGTAAGGTTTTTTTTAAAAAAATTCAATAAAATTATAAAAATATCTATTTTAAAATTTTTTTTAAAAAAAACAAAGTCTTCCTATGAATTAGCCGAAACACGGAATTGTTTCATTTTTTAGACCCAACCGAAGCAGACTCCATAGCGAACCTGACAACATTGGTATATATGTATGTGTGTGTCTATATATATACATGTGTGCGTGTGTCTATATATATACGTGTGCATGTGTTATATGTATATTGCACCTATTAGTATAATAATTGCAATACAAGATACTAGGCCTCTTATGAAAATCATGAGACAAGCAGGCACCTTGTCCAATACAAGACAAATATTCTTCCCCAAAGAGGTGGAAACAAATGGGGTATTAGCGTTTACAGCTTATTTCATACGCCAAAAACACTTCCTCTTTTTACTTTTTTGAACATGTTAACCCAAGAACACTTCTTGCGCACAAGAAATGAGAAAACCTGGCTCAAGTGTTTCTAGTGTGTTGGTTCGTAAGAAGCACATGCACTCTAAAAATTCAAGTTCATGATTTCTAGGGTGCTGAAATAACGAGTTCTCACAAGCTGTTGAGCATTAAAAAAACAAAGTAAACAATAAACTCAAATGCTGCATGTATGGTTTCGCCTTCTCGTGAAGGAAGCATTTACCTACGTACTTGAGATTTACTGTCATCTTGCGGTTTGTTGTAAAATGGTCCTACAAAACAGAAAATAGAAGTCTTCAATAAGAAGGCATATGTGATTAGTTTTACTATAATTGTGCTGAAATAGAAGATACAGATTCAATTTATCAAATAGGTTTCAGCAGTTCATACAAGTATATGGCAGAATCTTCTATATATCAGCCCTTAAACATGTATTTGTAGTCCCAATGATAACTATCTGACAGTGTATATCAATATCAAGGTGGAGTTTTAAGGAGCATTCTAGCCAGTAAACTACAGAAAAAACATAATCCAGTGGATCACTGATGTTGATTGAAATGATGGACTATGATGAAGAGAAAGTAGTTACCCCCAGAACAGAAAATGACCCTAAAGGTGGGTGTCCCATTCTCTCAACATCACTGTTCATTACATTGGATGGCAATGGCCCCATTGATTATGCTTCTTCCATAGTCCACTGGGCTATGATAAATTCCAGACATTCATGAACATGGAAATCCTTACTTTGACATTTTGAGCAAGCCATAGCCCAACGTCATGGAGTAACTGATTCCCAGATGCATCAGTTTCATCAACTGCCCGCATGGATTGGGCAACAAGCTCTTGCCCTGCACCTTCTGCTAACACAACGACCATGTGACCATTTTCTTTCAGTCGCTTTTCTATGAAGTCAAACAGCCCCCCTTCTCCCTCTAGGTAAAATGGAGATTCAGGAATCAAGCAACAGTCCTGGAACATTAGCAGGAAAGAAACTCCCATAAGAAAATTAAACTATGCTGCAGGAGAAAAATAGGCTGAGCAATACATTTAGGGGAAGTATATTGTAATCACTAATGGAAAACAATAGTCCACTGAGATCATCATCATCCAGTGAAATAATGGATGGTGATGAATAGTGTTGGGCCCATCACCAGCAGCATCATGCCTTGTTCTGCCAGGTCCCTTCTCTCTCTCCATTGAAGGCCATTTCATTGGACGGTGATGACCTCAGTGGACTTTCCAAGGTCCTTCGGTTTATAATATGCTTTTCCATAGATTTTTATGAATAGGTTAGAAAGGGAGAAAGTCGTTAGATAATTGCCGTGATAAAAAATGTCAGTCTCTTACCACGTCCCTGCTTGCTAGAGTTGCATACATGGCAATGAATCCTGTAAAAATTAAAGTAACAATAAGCATTGAGGTAACTTATTGCTACAACTATCCAAACAGAACTTCATTCAACGATAATTTCCATACAGAAATCCTTGTACTTTAATTGATTAGAAGACATGCAATTTTCTCCATTAAAAAAACAATTTTATTTATCCAAAAAAGTGCCATTTTCCCAATTAAAGAATTTGTACTTCAGTTATGATTGAGCATCAAATAGATAGTGAGAGGTTTGGGATAAAGAAATAATGACTTACCACTGTAACGACCCATTAGCTTCACAATACCCAGACCATTGTCAACACTTTCAGCTTCCACATGTGCTGCATTAATGGCTCTCTGAGCTTCTTCTACAGCAGTGTCAAAACCAAAAGACTTGTCTATAACCTATAATCCACGCACCATACCAAATGAAAATCGAACATAAATAATCTCATAACTATATTTTTTGCTTGCAAATTTAAACTTACAGTGATATCATTATCGATAGTCTTGGGGATTCCAGCAACCGACACTTTCAAACCACGTCTCTCAATTTCCTGTAATTAGAAGCATCGATTCAGCCAAGCAATTTTCATTAGAGAGTAATAAGCACAACCACCAAAGAAGACAATCAACATATAATAAATCTTACAAATTCTTTATACAAATATTTTGGTACCTTATATATTACAGATGCTCCTTTCTGTGTCCCATCTCCTCCTATTATGTAGACCTATGATCCCCAAATTAAAAACAGTATTAATAGTCAAATCATGAATTACATAAATGATTTCCATGAATCAAAATAAATAAAGTAAGGAAAGTAGTTAGAAGTAAACCAAGTAGGACTTCAAACCTGATTAATCCCTCGGTCTTGAATGCTATCAACTATTTTGGTGGTGTCATGACCTCCTCTTGAAGTACCAAGGATGGTGCCACCACGTTTATGGATATCATTGACAGACTTGGGGCTTAAAGGAATCGTGTTACTTGAATAAAATCCTCTATATCCACCCTGCCAAAGTAAAATTTCCAGCAATATGGGTGCCAAAATAGATATCTGAAATTAAAATTTCTTTGATTGGTAGGCATGAGATTCAACTCAAAAACCTACAAGTGAAAAAATACAAGGCAATATAGTCCTAGGATTTGAGTTGGAGATTGATTGGTTAATTTGCTGACATTGCAACACCATATCCCAAGTTCAAATCCCACCACTGAAAGAACTACCTTAAAAGAAGGCGATATGGTTATCAAAGTAATCCTTGCTTTTCCAAGAAAGACGAGCTTTCAAACGTCCCCTTCGAGTACAACGGCTTCTAGTAATTAAAACTATACTGTTAATCATAAACCTTTCTTGTAAACTAGAAATTATAGGGATTTGTTTAAATAATCTGATTCCTTTTAAGGGAACAAATCTATCGAATTTTATTTAAGAAAAACAATAACAGAAAAATATAGAACTTATAAAAAGGAGAAATGTCCTTAAAATGGCACAAGAGGTTGAACTATAACAACCCCAAAATTACTTAATGCAGAATAGGAGAGAGGTATGTCTAGTAAAGGATGCACCTTTATCCCCATAATTTCAGTAACTCCATACATGTAGTTCAAACCGCATACAATCTCTCGAATCACCGTATTAATGCCCGGGCAGAGGCCCCCACATGTTACTATGCAAGAACAAACTTCTTCTGGTTCAAAATATACCTGAGAATTCTCATAGAAATCATAAATAAATCAAACAATGATGTTCATTATCATTTATGAACATTGTTTTCAACATGTATCACACCTTTTCTCGAGGGCCTGCACGTCGAAAATGGGTCCCTCTTGGACTACCCTTTCGAATAACGACCTATGGTGCAAAAGAACAAAAAGTCCGTATAACTGAGAAGTTGGGAACTAACTACCAATAAATAGTATAAATGAATGCAACCCAGACACTCCTAGCTGAAGTGCTGAAGTATCAGGTGTCCACATGTGTGAACACTTTGACAAAGCGTCAACTCACCCACACATCGGGTTATTGAAAAAATACATAGCGTGCATGGGCGGGGTTTGAACCCTAGAACATCGTATGCCAAATTCGTGAAGCTTATTGCTGTGCCAATCACATCTAAGTGTAATAATATGAACTATTATTCTATTATGGACATGTCTCATTGTGTTGGACTTCTAGGCCAAAGTATTAGACACTTAGACACACATCAGATTCAAATACCCTGTCCATGTTTAGGTAAGATAGGTATAAAACACAAGATTTGAATTGCGACCATGAAAAAGAGGTTGTTTTTCTCATTTAATGATTTCTTTATAATCTACAAATTGGGGAAGGGCTCACTCTTTGGGAGACCACATCTTCTGGGTTGACAAAATCTTGCCTGATAAAGCCAAATATCAAAATTTAGAATCAAAGCAAAACACTCTAACAAACAAAATAAAAGATGGGTCATTTTTATGGAACTATCAACAATGCCCTTTTTATGAATTTTTTGTTTTTTGTTTATTTCTTGAAAAACAACAAAAACGCACAAAAATTATTTAAAAATTACTAAATATGTGTACTTACTCAACAATTGCATAGGCAGGACTCTTTTTCAAAGGATTTGGATAAGTCTGCAACAAAAATCATCACAGTATTGTAGACCAATTAGGACAAACATATCATCTCTTCATTCAAAAAAGAAAAAAAAAAGAAGACAAACATATAATCCACATTTCTCTTCTCTTTTAACTGGAAAACAAATCCTAATGTGAATTGTATATTATTATTTAATTACTTGTCAAATGGATTTATATTATATAAAAATAGAATCTTATGCGAATGAAAAATAAAAATGTATTCATAAAAGTCCCACTGTCTAAAAGGAAAAAGAGAAAAAAAAAATCTTCATTTTTTTCATAGTGAAAAAGCAACGTTTAAATCTACAAATAAAAGTTTTAGAAATCAAACAATAAGATCCAGAAAATTCTTTATGGTAAAGAACACCAAAGTTGACTGCTTTACCCTAGAGATTTGGGACAAAATAAAACCCTAATCAACCAAAAAAGTTGCAGAAAAGTAAAGACACTTTAGCAAAAACGATCAAGAAAAAAAAAAAAAACTTTAGCATAAGCTCACGTGCAAAGAAGGGAGGAAATCAGTGAGGTGGGGGACGTCTTCTAACACAAACCCATCATCCTCGATCTGTAACTTCGCCTTTATCGGGAAACTCGCCGGAAACCTCAGATCTCGCCTGAAAACCAGCTTTTTGCTGGAAAAACCAAAAAGTTTTATGGGGTTTTGAGCTGGACGATCGAGATGAATTCGAGGCCTTCCTTTGCAGAATCTAGAGAGAGAAAGAGATATTTGAGGTCTACTGAGGCTTGCCGTCTCCATATTAATGGAGCCCTATGCTTACAGAAAAATGAACATCTCTTCTTATATTTGAGGTCTACTGAGGCTTGGCGTCTCCATACTATGCTTACAGAAAAATGAACATCTCCTCTTATGTTGGAGAGAAGGGAGGTTAGAGTGTCCCGTAAATAATTACTCTTTTACCCTTTTATATTTATGAGACAGAGTAAATATTGTAGGGCATTCTAGTCATGTAAATATTTGCTCGTTTAATCGTGGTTCTAGCAATAATGATTATCTTGGGGGTGGCAACGGGTCATACTGGGCCGAAAGTTTAAAAAATATGTATGTATTTAGATATATTTAAATGTTTTATAAATGTGTAATAATTTTGTAGGACTCTCCTCCATTCATATGTGTAGGACCTCAAAAGATACCATTAAAATTGATACGGATCTTTAAAAAAATTATCATATTGGTGTGGAATTTAACTTTTATATAAACCCGTACTAAATTTATTGGTGATCATTTGGAGCCCTACATATACGGATGGGAGAAGATCCTATAAAATCATTTCTCTTTATAAACTATGACCTGAAAATATGTGTGGGATCCATACCTGATTGGACCTAGACCTAAATAGTGTTCGGATCCAAAATTTGGATCCATACCCAAACTTAAGTCGGGTCTACCCTTCAAGTCTCGGATCAAGTCTGGGTTCATTGCCACCCTTACGGATTGGCTAGTTTTGTCTTTGAGTAACTAAAAAGGCAATCTAGATTGAGAATACTGGATCCTTATTGTGCATTGTCGGTTAAGGTTAGAATGGGCACATTGGTGCAACTCAACCTTGCTCGACCTTAGAAGACTAGGGCTTGGGTCACAAAATATGGCCTTAGGGTCAAGCCAAGGCCAAGCCACCATAGCTCGAGGACAAGTTCGAGTCAAATCTGGGCTTGCTATGTGACAAGGCCGAGCCGGTTCATCTCGTCTCGTCCTAAGCCTTTTTTTCTTATTGTTTTTCTCCTGACCTGGCCTCTTTGGCCCTTTCAGGGCCAAGCTGGGCTCAGGAGATCCTAATAGGGCCTAACGCCAGGATTGGCCCAGTCCAAACCTGATGATTGCCACCCAATTGTTGATCTGGATAGGATTTACGGTCATCCCGTGTCCTCCAGGAATGCAACGCAAGGGTGGACAAGGCAAGGGAGGTTTGGGTCCACCCTGAGTCCCCCATTTTTTATTTTTTTGAATATTCCCTATATTTTTACTTTTAGTTATTCTTTAACCAATTTTCCATGGGTTCGGCCAATTTGGATCACCAACCAAACCAATATAGTAGGGAGACCTTCACCATTTATTCTCAATTATAGACATCAGAGATTAAATAAAATACATTGGGATAAATGCGATCTACAATTAATCTCGAGTCTACTTATAAAAACTGAACCGAACCGGCAGTCAGATTAGCGAACTAGTGACGGACCCCTATTCGGCCCGATATGAGCACTCTATTGGTATTTTTTGAGAACTGTGGTTGACCGGTTGAGCCGGTTTGACCACCGGTTTTGCCATTTTTCTTGGATGAAGTGGCCCAATCCTTCACCTTACCTCTCTTGCTATTGTTTTCTTTCTTATTTTCTTTTTTTTCTATCTATCCTATTTAATTACACATTGTATTTTATTTCCAAAATCTTTTATTGAAAAGATCTCAAGATTTTGGCAAAAATCGTAATCCTAATTGATTAAAAGGAAATTGTTTCGTACTTGCCATTTTGAAATACATTCTTTCACTCGTTTGCTGCATTTTTTTTCTTTTTATTTAAATATTTTATTTTATTTTCTTTGGAATCACTTGGTTTCTCTCTCTTTAATGGGGGACAAAGGCCAATCTAGTTCTTCTTCATTGATGGACTTCCATTTTATAAATAATGATGTGATAGGTTCTCTTAATTTTTTTTGCACGCTGTAAAATTCCTATTTTTGACGGTTTTCAATGGTTTTGCCTAATATTTTTCTTATTTTTATTGAGTTAGGATGATTAGTTAATTTTTTAATTATTTATATAAATAAAAATTATTGTCTGGTCATATCATCAGGTGGACCACTTTTAATTGAACCAGGGCCTTCACTGGTCACTCATCTAGATTGAATAGTGAAGTTCTCCATTGTGTACCATATTTTAAAACTTGAGAGAGAAAAACTATATCAAATTTTAGATAAAGAAAGTATCTAAAATTTTTAGAGAGAGAAACCATTTGAAAAATTTTAGATAGAAAAACTATCTCAAATTTGAAGTTTTAAAGAGAAAAAGTATATTAAAATTTTAGAGAGATAAACTACATGAAAATTTTAGAGAGATAAACTATCTCAAAATTTAAGTTTTAGAGAGAGAGCATCTTAAAATTTGAAAAAGTAACTATTTTAGAATAAAAAAGTACCTAATATCTTAGAGAAAGAAACGATCTTAAAACGTTGAGAAAGAAACTATCTCAAATTTAAAGTTTCAGATAGAGAAAGTACTGTGAAATTATAAAGAGAGAAACTATATCATATTTTAGAGAGAGAAGCTACTTGAAGTTATTTAGAAAGATAAACTATCTGAAATTGTTTAACGAGAGAAACTATTTCAAAAAAATTATAGAGAAAAACTATCTCAAATTTTAAATTTTTGAGAGAGAAAGTATCTCAAAATGTTAGAGAGAGAAAGTATATCAAATTTTAGAGAGAAAAAGTATATAAAATTTTTAGAGAGAGAAAATATTTCAAAATTTTTAAGTAGAAACTATTTCAAATTTTAAGTTTTTGAAAGAGAGTATTAAATTTTAGAGAGAGAAACTATCATAAATTTTTTAGAAAGAGAGAGAGAATTTGCATTTCCAAAAAAAAGATATTCTAGACAATCTAAAGAGGGACTTTGCATTTTTTTGATTTCCACTAGATGCTGTCCAAACATGGAATTGACATTTCTAAAAAATCTCCATTCTAAGATTGGCTTTTCCTAAGATTAAAAAATCCACGATTCCAAAAGGGCCCTAAATAAACTAACTCCTAAAGTATTTTAAAAATGGGTAGAGGTACGGCTTCCCCACACTAGACTATCCAAACAAAAAAAACAAAAGGATAGGTGCCCTACCCTACAAATTATGTCTAGAGATAAGTAAAAAAGCTCACCCTTTTTATGTCTTTTATTTTGGGGAAATTTATTAAATTATATATGAAAGCCAAACGTTTTCACACTTTACTCACATCTTTTGATTTAATTTTACAATACCAATACAAAAATACGTGGCAACTTGGAATAATTATAAATAGGTAAAATGTTAAAGGGTGTGGATTGCAACCGTAAACAATCCAATTAAGGCGTACCTTCAAATTTGATCATAACATATAATTTTGATGTAAAATATTATTTGGATTATTTCAAAATCTATTTCTATATCTAATTATAAAATTTTAAATATCAAAAAAGGTTAAAATCAGATAGATCTATAAACATATGAAAATTTAAAAAATAGACGGTCTAAAAAATGTGTTGTAAGATGCACTATTACTAGGACTCAAAATCTTTTTTTCTTTCATAGTACTACATCTCGATGTTGAGATGCTCAATTAGAGGGTTTTTCAAAATAAAAAAAACATTTTTCAATGGATTTTTTAAGTGCATCCGTAGTTCTACATTTAATGGGTGTTTTGATAAATTGCTTTTCTTTTATATGTCATGCTCTTCATGAGGTGTCTAGTTGCAGGAAAAAAAAACATACATTAATTGTGATATTTACCTATGAAAAATATTAGTCTCATTGTATATAATCCTATAAAGAAAATGAGAAGTAGTGGAATGAAGCAACATACAACATTACTCAAATATCGGTTTTATGGGAAGGGGTAGGGTGTGGAACATACCCCATCCGTGGAGCTGAAACACTTGGTTTTGTCTTCTGAAGGCCAAACTTCCGCCAAACAAACACACCTTGGGAGTAAGTCTAGAGCTTGGAATAAGAATGTAAGGTCAAGTTAATTTTTATTGAGGTCTCTCATGCAAGGGATAAGACTTCTAAGATAATTTGACGGTGATTAGTGATGGAAAGGGACTCATGGAATTAATCCAATGGGCTAACACGAGCAAGAGGCATCCTTAGGAACTCAGGTAAGTATTAGTAAAATTTTGATTTTTTTCTAGAGATTACAAGCCAAAAATTTGAAAAAGTATACAAAGAGACCATTAATACAAGAAGGTCAAAATTACTCTTACCTAATATATTTCAAATCTGGTGATTGTCAATATGTCATCGGCTATATTCAAAGTGCAAAAAAAAAATCGAACTCTGTGTCTAATTTTAAGCCATCCAATTTGACATCTAATGACTGGTTGCAATTGTGACCTTCTTGTAACAAAGATAAATGGTTTCATAATATACAATCCTCAAAATCTTTATGCAGCAATGAAGGAAAAGGTTTTTACAAAGTGTCAACCTTATACTGTATGAGTAATATGTACCTAAGAAACGTACTAGATAAGGTTATTCCTATGTTAGAAAACCCTCAAATCGATCATCTCGACCTCGAGATTCATGGATACGACAAACAAGGGGTTTCCAGTCCTATAAATAGCTCATCTTTCTAACACATTATCTGGATGGTTTATTTATAAGATTTTCAAGTGTTTATAAATATGCTTGATCATCACCCTTTTAGGAATTTTAAATTTGATAATTGGGGGCAACAATAGATTTCACATCATCGCAAGGCTTTGGGGCACCAAAATTGCATTTTCAATATAGTTTTGTGGTGCACCTTATTTCAATAGTATAAGATTAGCGCCTATACAAATCTCACCCAACAATGAATTCTTAGACGCATACATCACTAATGAGAATAGGACGTGGTTAGCATGTGGCCAAGCCCGTACATGTAGAAATGTGAGCTTGGAAATAAATATATCTTTTAATTATAATTTGATCCTAATTTTTAGAGAATATATAACATTCAACATGAAGATCATGAATATGAAAAATAAATAAATTTTGAAAGCTAAAACTAATAATTATATTAACAAAACATTTGGGCCGTTAGTTACACTTGTTTTTAGATGGACCAGCTATTTGCATCCATCTTAAAGACAAATGCTTTATACTTCTAGACCGCATATTGTACAAATGCGGTCCAGCCCGCATGAAACAATTGTTCATGAAAATAAGATGCTTACATTAAAAAAAAAACACAAGATTTAGACTAAGGAATTTGTGTTAGGGTTAGGGTAATGTCAAAGGAAAGGGTTGGTACTAGAGCCTTTATAGAGGCAAGTGCTAGTTTTAGGGCACAATTGGATTCAAACTTGGAAAAGGCATGGATACCTTGCTTTTAACTTTCATTTAATGAATCCCTCTCCAAACAAGCCATTCCCCTCTTCATGTGACACTCAATAGGTGCCTTCCCAACTGTATATATACCAGACTAGGCACTGGCCTCTCATTGGGAATTTGCTGTTGTCTAAATTCAATTTCTCTAGGATTTCCACCCAAGTTTGCAACAATGAATCCTTTGGCTTTAACAGGATTCAAAGGTTAGTCATTCTTCTCCTTTCTCTTCTTCCATTGTGGTTATATTTAAAAAATGGATTGGTGACTGGGATTGGACATCATAAAAACCGATCCGGATTGATGAATCGGCAGTTCGGAACGCTGTTTTACTATGTGGAAAAATAGTGAACGGATGAAAAAACACACGCAAAGTAGTGAACCGGTCAAAAACAGGTCCGGATCGGTGAATCGGTGTTATTATTGTAGCAAAATGGCGTTATTAGCAAAATGTCGTTTTAATCTAGCAAATCGCTAGTTCTCTTTTAGTCCCAGACAATTTCATATATATTGATAGAATCAGCACTAGGTGATTGATTCCCGAGTCAAACTTGGCGATTCCGTGCCGACCAGGAATCTTTTAAATCATTGGATTTTTCACATTATCAAGAGATAAACCAATTATTGTTTCAAATAGAGAAGGTAAGCTCAATTTTGTAGACAATCAAGGTTGAGATTTTCAATTTTCCCAAATGTGAAGTGAAATATAGGGCTAACAGGCTAGTCGAGATGCTTGAATTAGAAAATAAAATCTTTGAGAAAAGTTTTGAGAAATAAGAAAAAGTAAAAGAAGTATACAATGGGTGAGGTTTGCACAAAGCGCCGACCTTATAATGTAGGAGTAGGGCGCATGTAGTTCCAATATGGGAAATCTAAAACCGCTTGTAAACGTATATTATCCCTAATTTTTTAAAATTTAAAACTTCAAAAATGGTACAGATTGAGATTGAGTAGATCTTTAAACACTTGAAAATCTTCAAAATGGATTGTCAAGATAATTTATTACGAGATGAAATATTTTTTAGAATTTGGATTTCTGTTTCCTCTTCATATCCGCTTATCTTGAAGTCGAGATGATCAATTTGAAGGTTCTCCAACTTTAGAACACCCTCGTCTACAGGATTTTTTAGGTGCATCTTACTTTAATAGTATAAAGTTGCAACTTTTTACAATTCTCCATGATAAAATATTCTAACTTTGGTTAAACAAAAGATCACATACACTATGGCTTCGTGCCAAATGACCTTGAACAGATAAATGGGAAAATATGAATTAAATAGTCAAAGGACCTAATAAAAAACTTATGAATATGGTCAAATAATCTCGTGTGGTCCAATAATCTCAATTAACATTAGAAATTATTGTTTTTTGGATTATATTTTAGTCAATTACCTCTTTAAAAGTATAATAAAAATAACCCAATTGCCCTTATTAAATATAAAGAACTCTAAACAACCAATAAACAACCAATAATATATTGGTAATTTAGCCCCCTTAACTGGCCCAAGTCAAATTGATGTAAGTATGGCTGTCTAGGGTTAGCAACATGGAGCTGCCAAAAGATAAAAATACATCTGATTGTTCATGGTTAGCGACTCAGAAGTCTTATTTTTTTTATTGTAAACCCTTGTTTCATGTTCCTAACCTTGAACAACCAAGGCATTTTCGTCCTTTGATCCAGCCAAAAATAATAATAAATACTCATGCGATGTATTTTTTTTTTGCTTTTATTTGTTCAGGATGGCGTTCGATGCCGGATTATTCGAATAAGATCTACAACAAGATTCTTAATGAGGCCAAAACAGGTGTTGAATTCGAGGAAGTTCATATAGCCGTTCTTGAAATTATCAAGTACTACATCTACCATTTTATAAGAATTGTACAATAAAATTGTTTGCCTTTGCTTAAAAAAGTCACAATCACTTTAAAATGTTGAACGTGAAATCAGTTGGTTGGGGATGTGCCATTGATCATGCTCAAAACTCAAGAAATTTTTCTCTGTTGTAAGGAGAAGTGATATGCCTCAGCCGTTGAATTTCACATATGACAGCTTGAGGTGGTTGTGAACTTTGTCTACATAGAAGTAGCAGTATCACCATATTTAGTCCTTTTTCTATATAATCCCTTCTATTAATATCATAAATCTCCTTATACACTTTGTGCTAATATCATCTTGAAATTTAAGGAAAAATAGATTTTGTAGCAATATTTTGAAACTGTGATGGCTTTGTGTGACAGCCAATTCAACAAAGTAATGCCAGGCACTCATTTCGATCCACCCTCGAGGAAAGTTGTGCAAGTGAGTTTTTTTAGTCCTAGTCTATATATATATATATATATATATATATATAATCTAGTTCCAACAATGCATTTTTTGGATCAAGAAAATGCAACCCAGTTATATTTAACAAAGTTCTTGCTAAAATAATAATAAATGAGAGACTCGAGTGATTATGGGGTTTTCAGACAAAATTGCCGACTTCCCAATCCAGATCGACTCAAGCAATTCCCGATTCTAACTGACGATTTTTGAATCACTGGCTAAGCCAATTCTCTTTCCATGGCCAGGAATTCTACAAGAGTATTTTCGAACCAGCCGAAAAGAAGGACAAGAAGGAAAGGCTGAAGGAGTTCATCAGAGCTCATCTCAATGTTACAAGAGCATCTAGCAAGTCAAATTACCTTATTGGATTAAGTGTTCCCTATCTCTCTCTGCTTGGAAAGAGGGCAGCCCAAAAGGTGCCACAAGTGAGCATGGTATCTGTAGTGCCAGATGTGGTTTTTGTGCCCTTTGCCACTCTCTTAGCCTTGGTGGGTGCAAAGTTCTATGAGCAAACTGGAGGTGGGGTTGATAATTTTCTACTCCCTTCTGGCCCCAAAAGCTAAAGCACCAATCCATCTACATGAGAGAGAAAATACATCTATAGGAGAGAGAGAGAGAGAGAGAGAGATAGAGTTGAATAACAAGTAAATTGCTCAGTTTCATAAGTTGGCTATAAAGTGAAGTGTCACAAAGTAAATTGATTTGTTTCATGAGTTTGGCAGTAAAGTAGGGTGTGGAATTGCTGAGATATGGGGAATATGATGAGGTGCTTGCTCACCATAAATAATTTGAACATCCGAATCCAAGAGGGTTTACAATGGTGTGTTTTTAATGTTGTTTGGTGTTCAATTACTTAAGAATCATTGTTTAGAACTTTGGCTAAGTTGATTATTTGTGATGGATTCTAGTGTGAAAATTGCGATAAAAATTCTCACTCGAGAAAAATCAAGGATTTTAAAAAAATCGTTGGTCTTGATTTAGAATCGCTCGAGTTGATTATCAGCTAGGGAATCCGGTTTTAGGAACCCCATAATCGCCCCGATTCTCCAATTTCAGCTTATTTTTCCAAAAAAATTCTTTGTTAATACCATTAAAAAAAAAGAAAAAAAAAAAGGTTAATTACTAGCCTGATCTGCTTGGCTATCGCTCGAGTCTGACCGATCAGATTAGATTTGGAACCCTCGCAAGTTTGACCACAACTCTTATTTTTGAGGGTGTGGTTTATATAAGGTTCCAACTTTAAACAATCAAATTAAGACGCACCTCCAATTTTTATTATAAATATAATTTTAGTGTACAAAATGCTTAGAATGGCTTGAGAATCTATTTTCTTCTCTAAATATAAAATATTAAACTCTAAAAATGGTTCAAATCAAGTAGATTTATAAACATTTGAAAATCTTGAAAATAGACGGTCTAGATAATTTGTTGCAAGATAAACTATTTTTAGGACTCGAAATCCTTGTTTTCTTTTCATATTCATACGTCTCGATGTTGAGATGATCAATTAGAGGGTTTTCCAACATCAAAACAACCTTCTATGTTGGAGTTTTTAGTTGCCCCTTAATTCTACATTTTAAGGTTACAACCTAATATAAACTTTTTCCTGTTTTTTAAACATTAATAGAAATGTGCAGTGTGACATAAGATGGGTATCTTCAATAGTGTATATCTATTGTTTGTACTTTAGGATGGGTCTAAAGCTAGGAAAAATTATCAAAATACACACAAGAGATTAACTATTTAACATTGGGAAAGTATAGAATGAGACCATTTAGCTTTATACAAGGTGATCACATTAATCTTGACCATGGGATGTAAAATTGGGTGGCTGCAATTATTCCATTGGCACCGCTCTCGAAAGAAATGTTTTCGAAGTTTGTGACACATCCAAACTATCAAATTTCACATCGGATGGTTGTAAGTAATTGTGACCACCTTATATCAAAGGTAAATAGTCTCATTATATACAATCCCATTAACATTTTACCTATATATTTTTATTTAATTCCGTAATACCTATCATGAGTTGAAATAGTTGAAAAAGAACAAAGTGTTGATTTTAAAAAAATCTAAGTGTATTTTGATAAATTTTCCTTGTTGCGAAAACAATCTATCTAAAACAAAAATATGATAATTACATCTATCTCCATGTCATATATATAGATACATTCGTGGGTTCGAGAGAGAGAATGTGCTGTGTGTTTTTTAAACTAATGTCTCAGACTCCAACTTTATTGAAAAATAGAAGAAAAATATTTCAATAAAATCCATGACATGGTTAAATAAATAATTATACTATAAAATGGTTACTTTTACAAATTATTTCATTATATGTACCTCCTCAAGAATACGAATACACTTGTTTTGTAACTTTTGAACAGGTGAATGTAATTGGGCAATTTGACTCAGTTATGTCACTTGAGTTAAATGATATAAATATTAGTAGATCTCATACCAAGTACATGTTTTTACTATAAAATTTTGTTGGAGATCAAAACATGAAACCAGTGTAGATCTTGTGATTTTTTTAAAAACATTAGGGATATTTTAATAATTTGCTCCCACTTTAAGTCACCCCAACAAAATAAAAATTTAAAAATAAAATAAAATAAAAAATGTTAATATCGTTGCTTGCTCCATATTATAAATCCAAAACAATTTTTTTAATAAATTACCCAATTTTTAAAACACTTTCAACAAATTAGTTCATAGAATGTTAAGTGAAGGGCACATATGCTCTGCTTCTGGAGGAGCATACTACAAATTTACTCCCTTGGACATAAAAGTAACTTGGGAATGTTTTTCTTTTTTTTGGCACTGAATTTTGGGAATCGCCTAAAATACACTGGATTATTATATTCAAAAGAATAAATTTGAATTTTTTAGTTCTCAAGCAAAAAATGTTAAAAAACATTATAAAAATTATTATTAATAATAAATGTATATCTAAAGTATGATTAAGCAAAACCCTTCAAAAAAAAATAGCTTTAAAAAAAAAAACAACTTATAAGTGGTGATAGTTTTCAAATAATTTAAAAAAATATAAAAATATAAAAATAAGTATTTGCCAAAATGATAAAAATATAAAAACTCGGCCTGATAGAAACTATTCGGCCAATTTTGCGAACACTGACTTTAATAGAGAGAAATAGAGAGGGGGGAGTGAATCAGAGAGAGAAAGAGAGACTCGGGAGAGAAACCATGTGACCAAATGAGAGAGAGAAGAGACTCAAGTGACCAAAATAGAGAGAGAGACAGAGGGGCAACGCACCTCAACTTTTAACATCTCTCGTGGTTCAAGTGTTGCTATGTCTATGCAGGTACCAATAATTTGTTGCCACCTCACCATGTTTCTTGTTGCTTTTATCTCTGTCTCACGTGTCATGGTCTGCTTCCACAATTTGTAAACTCACATCCTACGTCCTTTCACTCTAAAAAATAAAGAAAATTGTTTCATGCGGGTTGGATCGTATTTCTACAATATGAAGTACAGATGTATAAAGCATCCGTATTAAAGATAGATGCAGATAGGTAGTTCATCTAAAAACATGTGTAACTAATCATGCGGATATTTTTTTAATATAATTATTATTTTTAGTTTTTAATTTTTTTTTTTTCATATTCATGACCTCCATAAAAGATTATATATTTTCTAAAAATTAAGATCAAATTATATTCAAAAAATATATTTAGTGCAAAGCTCGCATTTTCTACAATATGTGAGTTGGTGACACCATGTCCTAAATATAATATGTGGCAAATAATAATTAAAATTAATCGTTCACATCTAATCTCACAACATTATTATTATTAAAAAAAATATTAAATAAGGGGTTGAAATCATTCATAACATTTCAAAGAGATCAAAAGATTACAAATTCAGATAAGGATACATGTTTTTAAGTTTCTACATCAATTTGGTGCACTCTCAAAAAGCTATAAAAAAATTCTTAAATTGTCCCTGTATGATGCTCAGAGGCCTAATCAATTAAGGGTATTTTGATAATTTTACCCAAAACAAGCCTTAATCAAAGGATAATCAGGATAAAATTACCAAAGTACTTTGATTATCCTAGCTTGCAACACCGAACAAGGGCTATTTGAGAATTTTTCAAGTTTATTTAAACTGTACTTGATTGGTATAGTGTATACAACGATACCATTTACTTTTAGTGCAAGAAGGTCACAATTACTTATAACTATATGATGTGAAATCTGATTGTATAGTGTATACAACGAGACCATTTACTTTTAGTGCAAGAAGATCACAATTACTTATAACTATATGATGTGAAATCGGATAGCTAGAGTATGTCATAAAATTCGAAAAAATTTCTTTTGAACTTTGAGTTTGGTCAAAAGAATAAATATAACCACCTAACTTCACATCTAATGGTCAAGATTAATTGTTAGCACCTTGTGCCAAAGGTAAATGATCTCATTGTATACTTTTGCAATTTAAAAACAAGCCCTTATATGCAATTTGTAATATTTTAGTGATATTTTAATGACTTTCAACCCCTTCTTTTTATATTTTTCATTGCTACTATTACACTTTCGTAATATTTTAATTAGTTTCAACCCTTTTTTTATATATTTTTCATTACTACTGTTATTATTTTTATGGATACGATCTCTATGAATCAAAAACTCACTTGTAGAAATGAGGGTTCCTTAATAATTTATTTTTAAAATAAAATTTAATCCTAATTTTTTGGAAATATATAATCTTTAACATGTAGATTATTATTATGTAAGCATAAATAAATTTAAAAAACCAGAAATTATATTATTTGGAGAAAATATTTGAACCGTTGATTTTACTTTTCCTTTTATTTATGGTATACATCTACACTTTCTTTGGTGGATAGTGTAGATCTCCAGGCCCACATAGTAACACGTGCGGGCTTGGATGCACCAAACAATTATAGAAAACCGGGTCCTTATAGAATTGTATGCACAAAAACCATTTACTTATCATACAAGTAGGTAATTGTACACTTGTCCATCAAAATTTAAATCGGATGGTTGTAAAAGTGTCACTGACTTTACTCAAAATTCCAAACTATTGCGCCTGCTCCTACTATTGTTACTACTATTGCTATAAATCCAATTTTTAGGGATTCATAATCTAAGCCATATGATCATGAATATAAAAAAAATAAAATTTTGAAAATTTTAAACATGCCCTTTTATGGGAATTATTTTGCATTGTCTATGCAGTCTTTTTTTGGACGTTGAGGCTTTTGCACCCACTCACTCATATAAAACTTGCCCAACCATTTGAAAGCATAAAATATTGCAATTAAAAATGTATTTTTAAAAAATTTAAAAATAAAATTAATTTATAAAAAATAAAATTTCTTATAAAACCCTAATTCGTCGTATTATTTCATAGTAGACTCTTCTTCCGTTTTTCTTTCAAACGGCATAAGATAACCCCTAAAGATTTCACCATGCCCCATCATCTTTTATCTCTATTTTATTGACTTTTATTCATAAAAAATAGTCTTAATAAAAAATTTTATACCATTTCAACCGAAAAAATTATTTAATAAGTGGAAAGAAAAAAAGATGGTTAAAAACGTGTTTGGGATGAAATGGATTAAAAAAAAATTATTGGGACTAATTTTATGGTAAAAAGTCAATAAAAAAGGGAGATAAGAGAAGAGGGGGTACAATGAAATCCTTAAAGATTTCTTTATACCACTTGAAAGAAAAACATAAAGAGGGTCTACCATAAAATAGTATGAGAAATTATGATTCTATACGAAAATTTCCCTTATAAAAATTTATGGCACTTGCCTCTCATAAGAGGGTCTACCATAAAATAGTATGAGAAATTATGATTCTATACGAAAATTTCCCTTATAAAAATTTATGGCACTTGCCTCTCATAAGGGGCCATGCATTGAGTGAAGCCTCAAACGATCTCATATAATAATAACATATAAATATAAGGAAAAGTATAACCATTTACCTTAGGTACACGATAGTCACAATTAATCTTGACCGTTGGATGTAAAATTGGGTAGCTGCATTTATTCCATTGACCAAGCTCAAACTTCAAAATAAATTTTTTTGAACTTTGTAACACACCCAAGTTTTTAAATTTCACATAGGATGATTGTAAGTATTGTGATCACCTTGTATTAAAGGTAAATGGTTTCATTATATACAATCCCTAAAACTAAAGTCCAACAAATTAGATATGTGATATTATAAAGTGTAAATAAAATAATTTAATATATTTTTAATTATATTAAAAATATTTAACAATAAATTAGTAATTTAATATAGATTTTTTCTACTAAAATAGAGAATTTCATAAACTATTCTTGTAATCATTTAGTATCTAGGAGTCTATTAATTATACGAATAAGCCAATCATAAAATTTACGATAAATAGTTGCATCCCTTTCTAGAATAGATGTACTAAATCGTATAAAAACGTCATTAGTGAATTATTTAATTTTATCTGAATTTATATCTGCTTTAATCAATGAATTGTTTAATTTTATCTTCATTTATATCTTCTTTAAATAAATGAAATATTAATATAATTAATGCAAATTTAATAATAATATTAAAACTATTAACTTTTTTCATTAAATATTTCTTTTTTTATTTTTTATTGGAAATCTTAGGGTTTTATTAATTATATCCTCCATTGATGTTGAAGAGATAATATGTTTTTAAATCAGTTACTGTGAAGTTCATTTACCCATGAATGATTACAAAGGAGGTTCAAGAAAAAAAATGATGTAACCATCAATGAATGTTGGTGCACACCATTATTTGTTAAAGCATCAACTTCTATATTAGTCTCCTTAAAACAATGAGATAACTTAAAAGAACCACTACTTAAAATTAAAAAGATTTAATTGAAAATGCTGCATAATCTCCAATTCTGGCTTCATTTCTCATTTTGCCTTGATATTGCCTGAATCACTTTCAATCATCTTTTAGCCCTCAAGGTTTTTTATTATCTTTAAACCCTCTAAAAGAGCTCTTGCTTCAGCTTCATTCACTGTTGTATGTCCACATGGTCCCTAGTAGGTGAATTTGTAATTACCCATATGATCTCTAATGGTACCGCCATAAGCTGCTGGCCACGAGTTTCTAATCGAGCTTCTATCAAAGTTGAGTTTTAAGCAATTTTCATGAGGAGGCATCCAAATAGTATTTCAAGTTTGTCTGTCATTATTAAACTTAGCAACTTCAGATGAGTTTTAAAAAATATGTGATTTTGAGATAAACTTACGATCCTTGTTTGTTGAAAATCATTCAGTTGTTGTTGCTAAGATGTTGGATTTCAAAACTTCAATCTCACTTTGTGTCCCTTCAAACATTCTTCTATTTTTATCTTTCCAAATATTCATAATACTGCTCACCCATAAAGCTCTCTATAGCACGGTGCCAACTTTTGACATATCAAGGTTCATTCATTGAGAGATGATCAACTCTAGGCTTTGTGAAATCAATATATTTAGATTCAACTACTTTCTATTAAAATCCCACAAGCTTAGAATGAAAAGACAATGTAAAAGAATATAGTTCACACTTTCGTTATCCCTCACACATAGCCTACAAATATTGACAATTATGAAACATCTCTTATGAAGGTTATCCACTGTAGGCAGCATTTTTTGAAGAGCTACCCGCAAAAGTAACTAAACCTTCAGCGGCACCGGCAAATTCCAAATTCTTGCCAAACTATAATCAATGGCTCTATGATTATCCTCATGTAGCAGTCGATAAATATACTTAACTGAAAAATCCCCTGAAGTTATGAGTTCCCACACCAATCGATCATCTTCATTTGGAACATATTATGCAACTGATTCATATGCAATTAGAACTGATGAAAGAAAGAATTTGAGACCCCCATATGCCTACAAACAATATTTTAAGAAGAGTTAGTAAAATCAATTCTTCTGAGATCTTTCACTGAGGCAAATGGATTGTCGATGTAACAATCCTAAAATTTCAAAAAAAAAAAAAAAAAAAAAAAAAAGGGGTGGGAATGATGCTTTTAATAGGTGATGGTCTGATTGAGTATGATGGTCCTTGGGGACTATCACTATTTTCAAAACTTTTACTTTGGTTTAACTTTTGCTTTGCCTGCTTTTGCCTCCTGCTGCTTGCAGTTGGCAACGTCCTTTAGCGGACGTGGTTTTCGTACGATAAAAGCAGACTTTTAACGCGACACCTCAGGTATGAGGTAGAGCGTAATAAAATAATATAATAATACGTTATAAGAATTTAAATAGGGGATGTAAGCACTCCCACCCTAAAACAAAAATTTGAGATCTCTCTCTCTGGTCGAAACACAGTGAACTTCTCTCTCGAACCGAATTTTTTTTATCGAAAGCTCCCTCTCAAATAATTGTGGGTAAGTGACATCGTCTTCCTGAAAAATAGTCTGTTTTTAATAAATAGTGATATTTCCGTCCAAGATCTTTATTTTATAAGTTTTGTGTGTAAGTAACCCCATTGTCTCGAAAAATAATCCATTCTTTTTAAAAATGAAATGAAATAATTATTTTTGCTTATTATTATGAATTTTAGGCGCGATAAATTTTATGCGCACGTGACCTCATTATCTTGAAAAATAATGTTTTTAATAAAAATTGTGATATTTTATCTATGTTAGAAATTTTGAATGCTGTAAATTAGAAAAATAAATTTATTTATTTTTCTTGTCTATTGATAGAAATAAATGTGATATTTCTGCTTTTAGTAAAATTGTGATATTTCTTTCTACTGTTTTGAATATTTAGACATTGTTAAATTCATGTGCAAATGACTGCCTTATTATTTAAAAATTGACATTTTTGCAATTGATTATAGTATTGTTGTGAAATGTTTATTTGTGAATTGATATTCCATAAATTGTGATAATTCCGTATTCTTGAATTTTTATAAGAGTTTTTCTATACATATTAAATTGGCAATTATGCTAGAATGCCTTTACAAACTGCTACCTTTCTAAATTTGAGCCCAAAATATTTGATTGGTTATTTTTGAAATATCATAGAGAGTGACTGTTATTAATGGTTTAAGTGAAATTCATATTAATGGTTTCAGTGATATGTTGAGTACATGATATTGCTGCTTTCGAATGTTTAAAGAGATTTAGAAATAATTTAAGTATGCAAGTGGACTCATCCTATTCGCCGGTGAGGTATAAGTGGACCTATCTGGGACGCCGGTAGGGATTAAGTGGACTCATCCGGTACGCCGGTGAGGTATAAGTGGACCTACAGGGATTAAGTGGACCTATCTGGGACGCCGATAGGGATTAAGTGGACCCATCAGGACGCTGATGGGGTATATAGGTGACCTATTTGGGACGCCAGTAGGGTATTTTGTGAAATCCTTTGAATTATGTACTGCCGTTAAAGTGTTATAAGCATTTCAATTACTCAGATTATACTTAATTATGCATTTATTGAAAGTGAAACTGTTGATGCATTTCTGTTAATAGATCTCATTTTGGAAAATATTGATATCTTTCAATCATGATTATTTTTAGGATTATGATGATCACTTACTGAGTAGCTAAACTCATCAAACTATGGTAAACATTTTTCAGGATAACTACGGATTCATTTTGAGTGCTAGTCAATATCAACCTTGGAAGATACTGTTGTTGTGCTAGCTTTCTTTATTTACTATGTAAGACCTCGCCACTGTAAATTTGTCCTATCAATAGATGTATATATGTTTTGTCTGTCACATCTCAGGAATAACGGTACTGTAAATTCTTGGGGTGTGACAATTATGGTATCAGAGCAATAGGTTTAAGATCCTTAGGAAATTTAAAAAGAATGTACTTAAAATCACATTTATTGTGTGTACAGACCGGGATAAAGTCAGGATCCAGAATAACTGAAGCCAATATGGAAGGAATTCACAAAGCCTTGGAAAATATGGTTGCTCTAATGCAACATCAGATGGAAAACAACAATCCACCCAGGCAGTCAGTTACAGGAAATGGTGGGAGCAATATCGAACAATTTAAGAAATTAAACCCACCTTCTTTTAAAGGTGCTGTAAACCCACTGGAAGCCGAGGGATGGATTATGCAATTGGAAAAAATATTCGAGGTTATGGAATGTCCTGATGATAGGAAGGTGGCCTGGCAGTTTTTATTTTAGAAGGTGAGGCACAACACTGGTGGCGAATGGCAAAAGGAGTATTGGTCAAAGAAAATAAAACCTTGACTTAGGAAGTATTTATAAAGGCATTCAATGAAAAATATTTCCCAGATTTTATTCGAGACAAAAAAGAAATGGAATTTCTAGAATTAATCTAAGGAAATAAGACAGTAGCACAGTACGAGGCCAAGTTTACTGAATTTGTCAGGTTTGCACCACATATGATTAATAATGAGGCAAGAAAGGTGAAGAAATTTGAAAGGGGTCTCAGGCCAGCTATTAGAAGCAAAATATCAGTCTTGAAATTAAGAACTTATGCTGAAATAATGGATCGTGCCCAAATTGTCGAAAAAGATTTTGAAGATTACCAAAAGACGAAAAATCAGAACAGTCATGTTAGACCTACATCATCTAATCGACAACAGTTTGAAAGGCCAAACAAGAAGCCAAGGCCCTCGCCATTTCAAAACCCAATAGAACCATGTAGAAAATGTGGGAAAAATCATGGATCAAGCCCTTGTTATTGAAATACCGGAGCCTGTTTTAAATGTGGAAAATTGGGACACCAGATTAAACAATGTCCTAGCTTACAGACACAACAGCTTCCAAAGCAGGGAGAGATAGCTCCGAAGCCTCAAATGAAGGGAAGAGTATTTGCGATTACCGAGCAAGACGCTCAGACCTCAAAATCAGTGATCCAAGGTACTCTTACTATCTTCAAAAAAGTAGCTCATATTTTGATTGATCCTGGATCTACTCATTCATTTGTGTCACAACACTTTGCATGCCACTTAAAGGTAGAATCAGAACAATTAGAATACATTCTAGAGGTAGCCACACCGATGGGAGATTCAATTAACACCAATATAATGTACAAATCATGTGTAATAAAGATAAAAGAAAATGAACTGTTGGTTGATTTAATACTCCTGGAAATTCAAGATTTTGATGTAATCTTAGGCATAGATTGGCTCTTTGCATACCATGCAAGTATTGATTGTTATAAGAAAATTGTTACCTTTAGTATTCCGAATCAACCAGTATTTTACTTTAATGGTGTCAAAGAAGACTCCCCATCATATTTAATCTCTTGTATTCGAGCTAATCGCCTCCTTCGAAAAGGGTGTCAAGGCTTTCTTGCATATATCAAAGAAGATAGGAAGGAAGAAATAAATTTGGATACCACTTCGGTTATCCGAGAATTTCCCGACGTTTTTCCTAAAGAATTGCCAGGATTACCGCCTAACAGGGAAATTGAATTCTCCATTGAATTATTGCCAGGGGTAACACCAATTTCTAAGGCACTTTACAGAATGGCTCCTGCAGAACTTAAAGAACTGAAACAACAATTGGAAGAATTATTAGATAAAGGTTTTATCAGGCCCAGTGTGTTGTCAAAAAGAGAGATGGGACTATGAGATTGTGTATTGATTATAGACAGTTGAACCAAGTGACAGTGAAAAATAAGTATCCATTACCTAGAATTGATGATTTATTTGATCAATTACAAGGATCACAAGTGTTTTCAAAAATTGATCTTAGATCTGGATACCATCAGCTTAAGATTAAAAGTGAAGATGTACTCAAGACAGCTTTCAGAACAAGGTATGGCCATTATGAATTTTTAGTCATGCCTTTTGGATTAACCAATGCACTAGCTGCATTTATGGATTTGATGAATCGGATCTTTAAGCCCTTTTTGGATTAATTTATTGTGGTATTCATCGATGATATTTTAATTTATTCCAAAAATCAGAAGGAACATGAGCAGCACGTAAGAATAATATTGCAAATATTAAGAGAGAAGAAATTGTATGCCAAACTTAGTAAATGTGAATTTTGGCTTGAACAAGTGATATTTTTAGGACATGTCATATCAAAAGAAGGTATATCAGTTGATCCTTCAAAGGTTGAAGCCGTTGTTAATTGGAAACAACAAAGTAATGTGACTGAAGTTCGAAGCTTTTTGGGATTGGCAGGATATTACAGAAAATTTGTAGAAGGATTTTCTCGAATCGCAATCCTATTGCCTCGATTGACACAGAAAAATGTCAAATTTGAGTGGACAAGTGAATGTGAGGAGAGTTTTCAAGAACTAAAAGTTCGATTAACTTCAGCACCTATTTTAACTATTCTTGAGGGGAGTGGGGGATTTGTGATTTATAGTGATGCTTCATATAAAGGTTTGGGCTGTGTATTAATGCAATATGGGAAAGTAGTGGCATATGCATCCAGACAGTTGAAAGAATATGAGAAAAAATATCCAATTCATGATTTGGAGCTAGTTGCAATAGTATTCGCTTTGAAAATATGGAGGCATTATCTATATGGTGAGCAATTTGTAATATACACGGATCATAAGAGTTTGAAATACCTTTTCTCTCATAAGGATTTAAATATGCGGCAGATAAGATGGATGGATTTATTAAAAGATTATGATTGTACAATCCATTATCATTCAGGAAAAACTAACGTTGTGGCCGACGCTCTAAGTAGAAAATCTACGGGAGACTTAGCTCATCTAATGATCCAAGAAATGCGATTGTTAGAAGAAATAGTGGATTGGCATCCAACTCCGTCCATTAATGGTGTAGTAAGTATGATTGCCAATATTAAGGCGGAACCCCAATTAATCCAACAAATTCGATTGGCACAAAAGAAAGACCATCAGCTTATAACAATTATAGAAGAGGTGAAGCAAGGAAAGAGAGATGAATTCTCTATATGTAGTGAGGATTTGTTAAGATTCAAAGCTCGGGTTTGTGTCCCGAATGATGAGAGTGTAAATAAAGCTATCTTAGAAGAAGCACATCATTCTCGTTGTACAATACATCCCGGAAGTATTAAAATGTATCAGGACCTGAAGAAAACCTTTTGGTGGAATAATATGAAAAAGAGGTAGCACTATTTGTGTCTAAATGCCTAACATGCCAGCAAGTAAAAGCTGAACATCAAAGGCCCGCTGGGTTGTTGCAGCCTTTACCGGTGCCAAAATGGAAATGGGAGCACATCTCTATGGATTTTGTCTCTGGCTTGCCTAGAACAAATTCAGGACATGATAGCATTTGGGTCATTGTGGACCGGTTAACCAAAGCTGCCCACTTTATACCGATTCGCACGACGTACACTTTGGATCGACTGGCTCAAGTGTACATTAAGAAAATAGTGCGGTTGCATGGAGTTCCTGTCAGTATTGTATCGAACAGGGATACTCGGTTTACTTCTAAATTTTGGGCTAGACTACAGTCAGCCATGGGGACGAGACTCGCCTTTAGTACTGCCTTTTACCTCCAAACTGATGGACAATCAGAGAGGACCATCCAAACCCTGGAAGATATGCTGAGGGCCTGTGTTATTGACCTTACAGGAAGCTGGGATGACCATTTACCTCTGATTGAGTTTTCTTATAATAATAGCTTCCAAGCCAGTATTCAGATGGCACCATATGAAGCCCTATATGGAAGGAAATGCAGGTCACTCATATGTTGGGACGAGGTTGGTGAAAGAAAGCTTTTGGGGCCCGAAATTGTCCAGATAACCACAGATAAGGTAGCATTAATTCGTGAAAGGCTCAGGACAGCTTAGTGTCGGCAAAAGAGTTATGTCGATAACCGAAGGAGAGATCTTGAATTTGAGGAAAGTGATCGAGTTTTCCTAAAAATCTCACCAATAAAGGGCATTATGAGATTCGGCAAGAAAGGAAAGTTGAGCCCATGTTACATCGGACCATTTGAAATCCTGGAAAGATCGGAGGTGTCGCTTATAGACTTCCCATACCACCCGAATTGGCAAATGTCCATAATGTCTTTCATGTATCTTCACTACGAAAATATCAGCCCGACCCATCCCATATCTTAAAATATGAACCTTTACCGATCAGGAAGGACCTATCCTTCATTGAGCAGCCAATTTTGATACTGGATAGAAGGGTGCAAGTGTTGCGTAACAAGGAGATTCTTTTAGTCCGTGTGTTATGGCAGTACCATTCAAGAGAAGAGTCGACTTGGGAACGAGAAGATGAAATCAGAGAAAAATACCCCTATCTTTTTCAGTAATCAGGTACACAAATTTAGAGGACTAAATTTCTTTAAGGAGGGAAGAATGTAACAATCCTAAAATTTCAAAAAAAAAAAAAAGAAAAAAAAAGGGGGGGAATGATGCTTTTAATAGGTGATGGTCTGATTGAGTATGATGGTCCTTGGGGACCATCACTATTTTCAAAACTTTTACTTTGGTTTAACTTTTGCTTTGCCTGCTTTTGCCTCCTGCTGCTTGCAGCTGGCAACGTCCTTTAACGGACGTGGTTGTCGTACGATAAAATAATATAATAATACGTTATAAGAATTTAAATAGGGGATGTGAGCACTCCCACCCTAAAACAAAAATTTGAGATCTCTCTCTCTGGTCGAAATACAGTGAACTTCTCTCTCGAACCGAATTTTTTTATCGGAAGCTCCCTCTCAAATAATTGTGGGTAAGTGACATCGTCTTCCTGAAAAATAGTCTGTTTTTAATAAATAGTGATATTTCTGTCCAGGATCTTTATTTTATAAGTTTTGTGTGTAAGTAACCCCATTGTCTCAAAAAATAATCCATTCTTTTTAAAAATGAAATGAAATAATTATTTCTGCTTATTATCATGAATTTTAGGCGCGATAAATTTTATGCGCACGTGACCTCATTATCTTGAAAAATAATGTTTTTAATAAAAATTGTGATATTTTATCTATGTTAGAAATTTTGAATGCTGTAAATTAGAAAAATAAATTTATTTATT
This sequence comes from Amborella trichopoda, assembly GCF_054954075.1. Classification (NCBI taxonomy): domain Eukaryota; kingdom Viridiplantae; phylum Streptophyta; class Magnoliopsida; order Amborellales; family Amborellaceae; genus Amborella; species Amborella trichopoda. The sequence continues at coordinate 2,321,240 of NC_142348.1, forward strand.
TTTCTTGTCTATTGTTAGAAATAAATGTGATATTTCTGCTTTTAGTAAAATTGTGATATTTCTTTCTACTGTTTTGAATATTTAGACATTGTAAAATTCATGTGCAAATGACTGCCTTATTACTTAAAAATTGACATTTTTGCAATTGATTATAGTATTGTTGTGAAATGTTTATTTGTGAATTGATATTCCATAAATTGTGATAATTCCGTATTCTTGAATTTTTATAAAAGTTTTTCTATACATATTAAATTGGCAATTATGCTAGAATGCCTTTACAAACAGCGACCTTTCTAAATTTGAGCCCAAAATATTTGATTGGTTATTTTTGAAATATTATAGAGAGTGACTGTTATTAATGGTTTAAGTGAAATTCATATTAATGGTTTCAGTGATATGTTGAGTACATGATATTGCTGCTTTCGAATGTTTAAAGAGATTTAGAAATAATTTAAGTATGCAAGTGGACTCATCCGGTTCGCCGGTGAGGTATAAGTGGACCTATCTGGGATGCTGGTAGGGATTAAGTGGACTCATCCGGTATGCCGGTGAGGTATAAGTGGACCTGCAGGGATTAAGTGGACCTATCTGGGACGCCGATAGGGATTAAGTGGACCCATCAGGACGCTGATGGGGTATATAGGTGACCTATTTGGGACGCCAGTAGGGTATTTTGTGAAATCCTTTGAATTATGTACTGCCGTTAAAAGTGTTATAAGCATTTCAATTACTCGGATTATACTTAATTATGCATTTATTGAAAGTGAAACTGTTGATGCATTTCTGTTAATAGATCTCATTTTGGAAAATATTGATATCTTTCAATCATGATTATTTTTAGGATTATGATGATCACTTACTGAGTAGCCAAACTCATCAAACTATGGTAAACATTTTTCAGGATAACTACGGATTCATTTTGAGTGCTAATCAAGATCAACCTTGGACGATACTGTTGTTGTGCTAGCTTTCTTTATTTACTATGTAAGACCTCGCCACTGTAAATTTGTCCTATCAATAGATGTATATATGTTTTGTCTTTCACATCTCAGGAATAACAGTACTGTAAATTCTTGGGGTGTGACAGTCGACTTTGGAGAAGACCTCAAGGAAAGAATCTCGAAGGGCAAGGTTTCTCAGACACTTATCAAACCAGAACAAGATGCGATCTCCCTTTCCAATCACTTTGCGACGATGACGAAGATATAATGATCGACATGCATCAATTTATTCCCAAATACTTGAAAAACTAACTTTAGATATTGGACTTTTAAAGTGGTCAATCAATACATCTACTCTATATTTTTCTTTTAATACCTCTCCCCATAAGCTATCTGCTAATTTTAGAAGCGCCACCACCAATTAATCAATAGGCTAGTGTTCATCAATGTAAGTTTTTTAACTCCTAGACCCCCATCTCTCTTGAAAGTGCATATATTTTCCCAATTCATGAATTTCATCATTTTTCTTATTCCTACATTGACTTCATAATATGTTCCAAAGTCTTCACTACCTGCTTTGGCATTATGAAAATGGACATAAAATAGATGGGTAAGTTGGACAAAGTAGAGTTGATAAGAGTAGATCTTCCTCAAACTGATAACACTTGAGATTTTCATAGATCCAGTTTCTAATTAGATCTTTCAATAATAGGATCCCAAATAACCGTCGATTAGTTTTCTTTAAATAAAGGAATACCCAAATATGAAAACTTGCTAAACCCACATCCAATAATTTATGCTAAAGATGCTACTACGTGATCTGAAATTCCAATTCCAATCAAATTTGTCTTTTTTAAATTTACTTTGAGGCCCGTTGCTATTTTCATACACTTTAAGAACACCTACAAATTCTTTACTTCTTGTTCCTCTAGGCTACAAAATATAATAGTATTATCTGCATATTGTAAGTGAGCGATTGTTAGTCTACCAACATTAAATCCAAAAATAAGGCCTCTACTAACCACAAAGTTTAGCATAATATTAAACCTTTATGCCACAATAGTATATAAGTATGGGGACAAAGGATCTCTTTGCCGAATGCCTTTTGATGCTTTAAAATAACCACAAGATTTTTTAATGAAAAAGATGGAGAAATGAGTTGACTTCAGACATTCATGGATCCATACTCTCTTTCCCTTTATATCTTAACCTTGTTTGGAAACTTATAAATATCTAAACGCCCCACTTGCTTCTCTTGCTTTCCCTTCATCTGTCTTGTTCTCATTGCTTTCATTGAATTTCCATGTTTTTGGTGCTCTCTCTCTAACCTTACATGACCAAGCAGCAAGTACTCTCCCTCTTGCATTTAATAAGGTACTCTATCTCTTCTCCATTGTTATCTCTCTATTTCTCTCTCTATTATCATTTATTATCTCTTTTTTCTCCATTGTTTTCTCTCTTCTTCATTGTTATCTCTCTCTCTTTTTCATTGTTCTCTCTCTTCTTCACAGTAGAAAATATCTAACCAAAATAAAAAAAGTTAGCTATGTCCTCGGACCGTATTTTAAATATTATTTTTCATTGGTAGGGTAGTGCTTGAAGGTTTGGGGCACTTTCCAAGCAGTCTGAGGTTCAAATATCCATTTTTTTAAACATTATTTTTTCCTTCTATTTATTATTTATTATTATTTTTTAATTCTATCTTATACCAATTCGCCCCTCTTTTTTTCTTCAATTTTTTTTTAATTTTTTTAATTCCCGACATAGCCTGTCTAGCTAGCCAGCCATAGGAGGAAAAGACCGTGCCGACCCATTACCAGCCCTACTCATGTATGTTTATGTCTCTCTTTTGTTGGTTTATGTAGTCTTTAAAGGCCTTATGAGATACTGTATAAAACATATTTAATAAATGAAACATAAACTCAGTGGGAGTGTAGTTCTTTTGTGGACCATACTAGGAAAATATTATTTGTTGATACTCGAACTAGGCTCGACGAGCTAGGCCAGCTGAGGTTTGGAAAAACCTAACATACCTTGGCATAGGGATCTAACCGAGAAGAGTTTAATGAGTTAACCCTTGATGAAGTCGGTGTATGCTTGGATGAAAGCCAAGGGACCGTGTGGCCCTTGTGTGTGATGAATAACCTTTAGAGACATGGCTAAAACCTCATCACGACATGTACATAGATAGTCATTTTGAAATTTGCCAATAAGAGTGAAATATGCACATATGGGAGAGATTACCCCTATGCACCATAAAATCATAGTTACATCATGGTCTAGAGGACCATGATTTTTTTCTCTAGGGAAGAACCTGAAATTCATAAACTAAGATTGCATCCCTAGTCTATTTGTAGGTGGTCGAATCATGAGTCTTTACAGTGGACTGTGGATCATGAGAACTGCTGCATCAGTTTGATAAAGCTAGACAGATTGTGATTCGCCATTGAAGGTGAAGTGCTCTCATGCATTAATAATTTTCTAGATCTAACGAACCCGATTCTCATAAAAAATAATTAATTTTATGTTATGTAATTTTTAGAATGTTTATTTAGATTTTTCTCATGTATTGATAAATTTCTAAATCTAACAGATCCGATTCTCATCAAAAGCAATTAATTTAATGTTATGTGCTTTTTAGAATGTTTATTTGAATTTTTGTGAATATTCTAATATTTTATTTATATTATTTTGATTTATAAATTAAGAGAAATTAATTTTCAATATTTTAAATAAAATATAAGATTTAAAATTTCTAAATATGAAATAAAATATTTTCTAAAAATATATGGGGCTTCCATAAAATATGGGGCCAAAATTAAAATATAAGTAGATTAGGTCGGGTCCACACATGACCATCAAAAGGTGGCACGTTCCCATCTATTTACATTATTCTTCTTGGAAGAATGTTTATCTCTTAGTTGACTTCAGTATAGCTAACTTATGTGATAAGGTTAAATATTTGAGATATTTATAATAACTTATATGATAAGGTTGATTATTTTAGATATTTACTAAATATTTGTGTTGGTTGATCCAATAATTAAGGATTGGATATATTAAAATATAAAATTTTAATATTATTTGATGGGAATAAATTTAAGAAAATGAGGATAAGGCTCTACCTCACATCTATAAATTTTGATGGTACATCAAGATGAATGATTGAAATCTCTCACCCCACAAGTTTCTTTAAAAAAAAATCTATAAAAGAAGATCTCTCATTTATTAAATTACATAGGTATTATCTTCTCTTTTTTTAAGAATTATCTCTCTCTTTACCCCAAAATTAGCTCTCTCTATATTCCCTTCCTTTCTTTTCCTCTTTTCTTATTTTCTCTCTACCCTTAATTTAACTCTCAATATATTCCCTTTCTCTCTTTATCTCTATCTTCCTTTTGTTTTTTTCCTACCCCAAATTCAGCTCTCTATATATTCCGTCTCCCTATCTCTCCTTATCCTAAATTTAGCACTCTTTATATTTATCTTAAATTTACCCCAAATTTGGCTCTCTCTCTATATTTACCCTAAATTTAAGGCTCTCTCTCTATATCTATATTCCCAAAAGGAGGCTTGCCCCAATTCATCTCTATTTTTATCTCTCCTTCCCTCTTTATTTTTATCTCTCTTTCCACGTTTTCATCTCTTTAAAATCAATTCTTATCTCTTGTTGTATCTCTATTTTTATCTCTCTATCCAAATTGTCATCTCTCTAAAATCAAACTCCAGATTTTTATCTCTCTCCAAGTTGTCATCTCTCTAAAATCAAACTCCCCAAGTTGTCATCTCTCTATTACAAGCTCTTATTTATCTCTCTCTCCAACTTGTCATCTCTCTATAACTTGTCATCTCTCTACAATCAAGCTAGAAGCTCTCGGTTGACGCCGGCAATTTTATCTTTTAAAATATTTATTTAGGTATGTTTTGATCTTTTCTTCTCATAAAGCAATAAAGTATAGTTTTATATAAAAAATTATATGTTTTTAAATATTTATTTATGTTTTGATCATCTCTTCCGATAAAGCAATAAAATATAGTTTTCTTTTTTGAATAAAGAATGCTATTTGAAGAGATAGCAATTGAGAACCGATTTTATTCTTTTTTTATTCTTTTTTTTTTTTCATAACTACTTTGATTGTATTTGTACATTGTAAGTGATTTTACTGGCGTAGAAATAAAGAATTTTTTTTTAGATATATGCACTTAGCTTCATGACAAAAGTCTTTTCATCTGAGGTGGTCCATGCTCATGGGTTCTCTCTCTTCCCCCTTCTTTGTTAGGATTTGAGAACCAGAACCAACAAAGGCTGGTACGAGAGGAGGCGGATAGGCCTCAAGAAGCAAGCCTATACTTCACAATTAATGAGCATGTTAACCTGCAATGTCGCTGGACACCAGGGATTACAATACATGGCACATGGTGAGATGACCTTCAAACTTCCTTTGAGATTAATATTTGAGGGTTTTCATTTGAGAAAATTTATTTTTAAATTATTTTAATCTTACTGGTATATTTTTTCGTTATTATATTTGTATCTGTTTTCTACATGTTATTGTAATAATATCGCACAAATATTTTTAAAATAACCAAATTGCCCACTTTTGGATGTTCAACATCAAAAAGAATTGTATTTTTGAGTCTCTCAATATTTATTTGAAATTTTTTAGATTTTTTAAAAATTGAAATTGCATTTTAGCGTCCCAATAATTTTAGATTCTGAAAATTGAATTTTATTTTGTTGGGATTGAATATTGAGTGTGAAAAACTTAGAATAATACGTCAAATATGATTTTTTAAAAATATAGTTTCATTGCATCACAATGACGAGCAGCGATTTCATGCTCTTTTTTTTTTTGTCTTTTTTTTTTGTTTCTATTCTCTTATCCTTTTTTGTATTTTTCATTTACTCAATCAAAATTATCGTTAACATTCAAAAAATAAAAATAAAAATAAAAAAGGGGGCTTAGGTAGCTACAAAATATTTCTAGTTATTGGAGCACCCGATTCAGATAAATCCAATTTTTTCCACTTTTGAAAAAAATGGATATAACCACTAACAGCTCCATTCAGGCATGTCCAATTTTGGGTGGCTTTGGTGATTAACCGGTATGTAAAAAAAAAAAAAAAAAATGTATATAAAATTTTTAAATAAGAAATTTCATTTATAATGTATTTTTTAATATTCTTTACATTTTGGTAAAGATTAAAAATTGTTTTGATCATTAATATTCACTTTTATATTTTGTTATTTTTAAAAAAAATTTAAAAAATACTTGTAAACACAAATCGAATAATTAAAATTTATTTTTTCATTAATTTTCAATTTTATTTGATTTTTTATATACTTTTCATATTTTTAAATTTTTTTAATTTTTTCAACAATTTTTATCGCTAAAAGCCTTGTCCAACTGAAGCAATCAACCGATTTACTAATTAGGGTAGTTAAACCGCTTTGGCGTCGACGCCTTCGGCAGCAAGGCGGAAGAAATTCAAAACGTGCCGAAGCAACGTTTTAAACACCGAACCGAAATTACATATGACGCCCTCTGTCTCTCTCTTCAAAAAATCGGATCTCTCTCTTTCTCTCTAGTTACATACGACTCCTCTGTCTCTCTCTTAAAAAAACAGTCTCTCTCGTTACATTCCATACTTAGATGTGACCCCTCTCTTAAAAAAATCTGATCCCTCTCTCTTAAAAAAAATCTGATTTGTCTTCTCTCGCTTCAATTTCCGCGTTTAATCTCGAGCCATAGCTCTCCTGACAACCCACAATGATTTTCTTGTTTGTGGGTCTCTCCTGTTCTGGACTGTAAATCTCTCTCTCTCTCTAAGTTTTCTTGTTTGTGGGTCTCTCTCTAACACACACAAAGTCTGGTGTCTTCTTCTTCTGTCGTTGGTGTCACGAACACGTACTGAGTTCCAACTGTAAATCCTAACTTTGAGCCATGGATGTCTCTTCATTTTTTTCTCTCATCAATTCTCCATGTTTTTCATCACTTCCACTATTGGCTATTTCGCATGCTTTCAGCGATGGATGTCTCTTTCATATCCTGCCCCATTTCTTGTTTTTGGGTCTCTTCGAGTCCAGCAAATGGAGGCCCCCAGCAATTTTATCTAATATCTTTTAGTGGCTGAGATTGCTCAAAACCCTATTTTTTTGTGTTTTCTACTTTGTTTCGATGAGACCGACGTCCAATCTTGTTCTAGAGAGAGAAACGCCAGGTATCATTGCTTGTTTTGTTCTAGAGTGACAAACATGGTGTTATATGGGCTTGAGATGTTGCATTTCTGAAGACCCATGTCTGTTTTCTTGTTCTAGAGAGAGAAAATGGCGCTATCTGGGATTGTGATATACTATTTGGCAAGATTTTTTGAGAGTTATTTAATGGTTTTGGCATTGGTTATGGATTGGTGTATATGTAACACACTGTATGGATAAATGCTTCTTGTTCTGTAGCTTTTGGCTTTGAAAAAATTGAATTATGGGTTGTAACTTGTTGGATTCAGGCTCTGTTTTGGCTCTGAAAGCTGCTAGTTTGGTGAAGCCATGCTCGAATGAGTTGAAGCTTATTTACAGTGCAAGCGTTACACCAAGACCATGCTCCTGTTCTTGCAAAGGTTTTTCCTTTATCCTTTTTTTATGCACTATTTCTTCTTTTTTGAAAAATTGGTTTTTTTTTATTTTTTATTTTGTTATTTTGCTAGGCAAATGAAGAATTCTGCTTTGTATATCTTGCATTTTTTTTTTTTGCATTTTTTTTTTAACTGGGTATGTTTAAATATGTGTGATATTGTTGTTTCCATCATGGAATTGTTGGGCTTCATGGAATTCCACGTAGTTTATATTTGAGCTCTGGTTTCAATTTCTATGAATTTATGAAATGAATGTCATTTACTTGGGTGTCCTTTTGTTAATTTATCCCTTTTTTATGTTTTGCCTCTCTCTCTCTGTTTGTCTCTGTGTGTGTGCGTGTGTGTGTGTGTTTGTCTCTGTGTGTGTGCGTGTGTGTGTGTGTTTGTCTCTGTGTGTGTGCGTGTGTGTGTGTGTGTGTGTGTGTGTGTGTGTGTGTGTGTGTGTGTGAGAGAGAGAGAGAGAGAGAGAGAGAGAGAGAGAGATGTGCCCATAATTGAACAACCATTGCCTGCATCAATGGCTTCTCTCGGAATCTGTATGATTAGAGTATCGCGTCTGTTTGCACATTTTGTTTGCTCTGGTCATTTGACATAAACTTTGGGAGAATTTTATGTCGTGTCACATTTTTCTCACTAACATTTAGTGGGTTAGTTATTTTCAGAATTCAATCAAAACCATGACCAGCATGTTCTTTCCACTGAATCATGGAAAAAGATATATAAAAAGAAAATAAATTTTGAAAGTATCAAGAGATTTTATTTCTACTCCCATAAAAGCCAACAAAACCATGAAATCTTGTATTGTACCATAATTAATGAATGTCAGCCATACAATTCATACAAAATGAGCAAATCTCATTGCCATAGTTTGGAAATTTTTTTCTTTGGTGTACATTTGAATTTGGAGTATTTCACCTTAAAAAAAGTGTAAACTTGAACTAACCCACTTAATGCTCTGTAATTTTAAAGCATATCAGGGTTTCAAATAATGATCTGGTGCATGGTGTAATTTTTTTGGTTTCTGATAGATTTCAGGCCCTCTTATCCAAGTGCTCAGGCTTCAAAACCAAGTATTACCATAGCTACCAATACATCATGGCTTGGTGGCAATGCATCTGACCAATTCCGAAGTAATGGGGTGTCGACTTCCTCCATAATTGATAATTTCCGTGGGCTTGATGCCTCAGAAGATGAATACGAGGGAGTGATAGTTAACCCAGAGAGGTTACCAACAAATCCTAATGCATTTGCTTCCATCCTTAGAGTCTCACTTTCTCATTGGCAATTGAAGGTACTCTCATTTCTCTCATGGAATGGAATATTGAATAAGGGGAAATATTTATGCTGGACTGGTGGTTTAAATGTTTAAGCTTTGGCCCTTTGGCTAAGTTGTTAATATTTGGTACAGGGAAATAAGGGAGTTTGGCTCAAGTTGCCAGTAGAACATGTTGATCTTGTCCCTGTTGCAGTCAAGGTAGAACTCTATACTTCTTTTCTGATTATTTATTATATGATACAGATAAACTTTGTAATATAAATAATTTTTTTAAAAATTGTACAAAGAGCTTTAGAGGATTATTTCTTAACTTATGTTCAAGTATGGCATATGACTCCCTGCCTCTAAACTGGTGTGGCCATTTTGTGAGATGAGTGCCAATAGATCCAAAAAGTTGTGTAAACCAATGCATGCATGCATGCAGCCTTAACCAGTTCAAAGTTGAAACCAAATAGAGAGGATTTTCAAAGTTGATAGTGTGGCATCTATTCTCACTACCGTCTAAGCTAAATTCTCTAATGAATGTCTTTCAAAATGCAGTGCATCTCCTTATCCTGACCCCTGGTCATGTTATTTTAAACATTGAATGCTAATTATGCTATAGGCAAAATGTCTTATAAATGTTAATCTCTCTTTGAGGGTACTTTTGCTACTCTTTATTATTTATTTATCTGATTGATTTGGTCGATTGTATGTATGTTATTCATTTCCCTATATTTTGAACCTTTCTTTTCTCATCATTGAGACCTAAAAGTATTAATATGATGATAGGAAGGATTCAAATACCACCATGCAGAGCCAGGATATGTAATGTTAACATATTGGCTCCCAAAAGGGCCTTGCATGCTTCCTGCTAATGCCTCACACCAAGTTGGAGTTGGGGGTTTTGTCATCAATGACAAGGGAGAGGTTAGTATCAAAACTTCATTTGAGAAAAAATAAATTATTGAAGCTATAATATTTATATATTACTTTTTAGAGGCATTAATCAGTTGCACCAGTTATGAAGAAATATTTGCTGCTTATTAAGCACTAACTAATGTATGAAAGCAGTTACAGTTAGAAATCAACCCTTCTTTTTTTTTTTGCCTTTTATTTCTGAAAGGTTACTTCTTACCTTTTGAGGAGCATTGTGTCATTTGCTTCCAACAGGTACTTGTGGTGCAAGAAAAGTATTGTAGTTCAACATTTTCGGGTGTTTGGAAGCTACCAACAGGTTTTGTTGTTGAGGTATTTCTTCTTTCCAGTTAGACCTGTTCGCACGGAAAGAATGATGTTCTTCAAACATCATAGATTTTCATTTTTCCAGGACTATAATCCAGTGAATAGTGGCTTTTGGAGTGTTGTCTATCCATGGCACTCCCAAGCAGTTTCTTTTTAGGATTAGAATTTCCTGCTCATGTAGCCCCCCAAAAAACAATGTTCTTTGATTTTGAGGCATGTCTGTGTGCCACTAGGTGGCCAACACTCTCATAAGCAATCGTGTGCATGTGCACCAGTGTTCGCAAAATCGAACCGGAAGGGATTTAATCGGCCCAACCGGTAAACCAGCCAATTCAACCGTTCTAACCGGGCAAGTCCCGAACGATCAAAAAAGTGTTGAAAAAAATAAAAAAGATATAAAAAAAATCTACTAAAATATGAAAAGCATATAAAGAATGTGATTAAAACAAAACACACTCAAATGAAGTTGAAAATTATTGAAAAAAGTGGATTTTAACGAATCGATTGGTGCCTAGGGGTATTTTTAAAATTTTCTGAAAAAGATGGGAAAATATAAAAGTGAGTATCAATGACCACAATTTTTTTTAATATCGACTTGACCAACTCTTTTTTTAAAAGAAAATGAAAAAAAATTAAGTTATATATAATATAGACCATTCTTTTTGTAAATACATAGTAAATGACATATTGGTTAATAGATCTAATTGGCAACTAAATAGTACAGGTTGCATTGGTTAGTGGGTTTAATAACAAATTATTTCTTTACAAGAACTTTCAAGTTCGATTCATGTGGGCAAGTAAATTATTTGAACTTCCTACCAATGTAATGAATACTTAGAATTGTTAAAATGAACCACATCAATGTTTAAAAAGAAAACCGTTGATGGCGGGATTCGAACCAATGTTCGTATACAGTATAGTCGCCAGCGCTCACCAATACGCCATTGTAAAATATATGATATAAATGTGAAGTAATATTCTATTTAAACTTTAAGAAATCAGTCGATCACCAAAACCGCCCAAAACCGGAACCGGCCACTAGCCGGTTCCGATCTAACCGGGTGGTTAGCGGTTAGATCAGCCGGTTTTGCGAACACTGGCGTGCACGCACACAATGAATACTTGGAAATATGTGCATTTTCTTGGAAATATGTGCATTTTCTTACGGGCAAGCTTTCTATGCTTCCCCTACAGCATAAAACTCACATACTTCCCCTTATCCAACCCTCCATTCTGAATGGAGGGCTAAGATTGCCCCAATCACAATGTCACGCTTTACACTATTTTATTTTTAATGTTTTTTCTATAAATTATTTTGACACTAAATTTTGGACGTCCAATCCTCTATTAAACTCGTACTAGCGAAAAATATTAAAAAAATATTTCCAATAAAATAAAATGACTAAAATACCCTTGAAAGTTTCAAGGGGTATTTTGGTCATTATATTTTATCGAAAAATTATTTTTAATATTTTTTATAGGTGCGTCCCAATGAGAAGATGACACATACCAACTTTCATATTCATACAATTTGTATAAAAAAAAACTAAAAATAAAATACTTTGAGAAGTCGGATCTAAGATCAAACGGTGAGTGGCTCTCTTGATCAAAATTGGACGGCTGGATGGTGGGGGAGGCATAGATCTTCTATGCTATAAGGGAAGTATAGAAACCTTTCCCTTTTCTTTCACTAGCACCAAAATTGAATCCACTCCCCCTGATGCAATTGGACCAAAAGGAAAACAACAAGTTTAAGAAATCAGTTTGCATGTAATAAGCTATTTCATTATGTCAAATGGCAGTATAATTCTTGTTAACGTAAAATAAATGGAGAAGTGACGCAACACTGCCAGTCATCAGTATCACAGGCAGATATCTTCTTTCAAATATCATCTAACACAAACATCCACTATGCAATGTAGGATATTAGATCCATTTGGATTAGGTGTTTAGTCTAATAATATTGTTAAGTGATGTAATCATTGCATTACACTGGTTTTGCCTTTAACTTTGAATTGTAGCACGCATTTTGAATAACAGAATACATTAGTACACAAGTAGGATATTTATAACAATATCATGTCAATACCCAATGCTGTCTTCTTTACAGAAGATGGCCAAATTAATTTTATCTTTGCTTTGATTTGGAGGTATCTGATAATTAAATTAAAGTGTATATTTTCAGCAATAATGAAATCCACTTATGTCTCAACACTCACTTGAGAACCATGTTAATTTTCTTATGAAACATAGTCCTTTGCAAGGTGATTCAAGGTTATTTACATATTAATCCGACTTTGGCATTCATGCATGCTAGAATCCTAACGTTTTGGATCCCTGAAAAGACTGTTTGGATAAAACTATTTCCTGGGAAATACATTTCTTGCAAAAAACATTTCCTATAAAAAGGGTTTTGGCTGTTTGAATAACATCTGGATGCACCCTAGAAGATACACTTCTATTTGGAAAATGGATTAAATGCAAGGAACATCTAGAGAGGAAAATGGATTAAATGCAAGGAACATCTAGAGATGTTCCTTAGATTAAAACATGGTAGAGATAGAGAGAGAAGGGAATGGCTAGAGCTAGATGGAAGTAGAAATAGATGTCTCTAAATGGGGAGAGAGAGAGAGAGATGAGCGAGGGAGAGAGACGGGAAGAGTTTGCCCTTTTTCGTCCAGGCCCAACTAGATATATGCTCGTTTTAATTTTTCTTGTTCGGCTTTGTAAGGAAATCTAGCAGGGAAATTAATTTTTTAGCTAGTGGGAAGAACATAGTTTCCCCGTTTTGGGCTCAAAATATAGAGAACAATTTCTGGTACGAAAAAAATTTTAGCCCTAGATTTTGGACCCAAAGAGCTGAAAAGGGCAATCTCCTTGGAAAATTATTTCCTCGTAATCTTTTTCTAAGGATCCAAATGGCCCTGGAGTTCCCATCCTAGTTGCAGAGTTTTTGCAATAAAGTGTGCGACTTTATTGATTATAAAAGCATTTTCTTTCTTTAATCACTTTGACAACTACTACGAGTTTTCCATGCATATACTAAATGGAATTTTTCTCTTTGTGCGCTTTTCCAGTCAGAAGAAATCTTTTCAGGGGCTATAAGAGAAGTGAGGGAAGAAACCGGGGTAAGAAGCAAAAAACAACCTCTTCTTGAATAGTGTTTTTTCTTTCATTTCTCTTTCTAGGTTGCTTCTTGAATGTCATGAAAACTTCAAGTGTGGCCTTGAGTTTGAAATTAGTATACAACGCTAAAAAGACTCGAGGAAACTACCAAACATGTATTATCATATCCGCATAAAGCACTTGCATTCTTAACATCAGGCTCCACTAGGGGTCATGCTTCCACTGCTAATAGAGCTGAGGACCGCCATTACAACTCTTTGCTAGTGCGTCTCTGCAACATATCTCCATAAAAAACATCATCCAGCCTTGAGAGAGAATTTTATTGTGGTTTCATAAAATTCTTATTTTTATGGTTTGACGGAGTGGTATTTCCAATATAGGAGTGGTCCCCTCAAATATATCCTTTTGCAGTATTTCACATTATTTCCACCAAATTCACAATGTGATATCCAAGTGTTATTGTATTGCAGATTGATACCGAATTTGTGGAAGTTATGGCTATCAGGTAAATATATGTCGTGTTTTCATGTTTTCTACCTACCTAATCTAAAACCTGTTTCTCATCAGATGTACATATATACATACAGAAATTCATATCAATGCACAAATGGCTGTATGCTTAACATGTGTATGTATATGTGCAACATGATGCTCTACTTGCGCTCATGTATCTGCACATATGCAATCATATATAAGGTTGCAAATTTGAAATAAGTTGGATCCGGGTAGGCCCCCATAAGGACACGACCCGGCAGGATCTCGGCTGATCTGGTTATACATCAATGTGTTTTATGTGTGGGTGTTGTGTGTGTGGGTGTCAGGTTAACCCCAACCTGGATAGGTCTGGGCTGGACCCACACCCCTTTGTGCCTGGTCCAGGATTACGGTCCAGACCCGAAGCCAGGTTGGTCTGACCTTGTGGGGCACCCGGCTGACCGGACCTTTTGACCAGCCGTAATAATAAATGTGTTCATGCAGTGGCATAAGGACCTCTGCTCATACATGCTGGTTGCTTGTAAATAAATAAATATATATATATATATATATATATATATATATATATATATATATATATAAGAAATACCTAAAAAACAGCTATAGGTGAAGTACTATAGTGTTTCGCCACTGCCATGGACCACGGATTTGCTATGTCAGTGGCGGTTTATTGAACGGACCCGCAATGGACGGCGCTCTTCCATTGGGGTTTCGCGTGATTTTTTGACCACCATGGAACTAGAATATCCGTGACAGTACCGCCACAGACATGCTAGGTCTGTGGCGGTCGAAAAGAGCACGCCGTCCGATTTTTTCGGACGGCGATGGGCCTACGAGCGAGATCACTGTAGCATCTTGCCCATAGATGTTGTGTAGATGCTTCCTATATATATATATATATACACTATTGGTCCAGAGGTAAAGGAGAATCAGATTAAGCCACGCTGTGATTACTGTTGTGACACTTAAAAGTGATTTGAGTTTTTTGTTTTCCTTTTTAAGACATTAAAATATTTTTGTTTTCATTTTTCTTAGACATGCCCATCGTGTAGCTTTCGAGAAATCAGATTTGTTCTTTGTCTGCCTATTGAGACCATTATCAACGCAAATCATAGTAGATGAACTTGAAATCCAGGCTGCCAAGGTAACATTTAATATCCCCGTAATTGTTTGGTTGATTCTTTGTAAATATTTCCAGAAGAAGATACATATGTCTTCTTCTCTGCCCTCGAGTTACTTGATAGAAATTCCCACTTTTTGAAACCAAATCCCTCTTTTTATTCTCCACAATGATTTATCACTTCTTTTTCAAGCTTTGAGCTCTATTGAGTCTTATCAAGAATATTTGCATTTTTCATCTCTTTATTGTTATTTATTTATTTATGTAGTTTTCACTTGTATTGATGATTGGTAGGTACTATAAATGTTTTCCTTATAGTAAATGAGAAACTGTTTTGTTTCAGTGGATGCCTCTGAGTGAATTTGTAGAACAACCATTCTACCAGGGTGACAGCATGTTCAAGAAGGTCATCGAGATATGCATCGCTCGCCTTTCTAACCGGTACCATGGATTGTTGGCCAATGAAATGGTTTCGGAATTCGAAGGAAAACCATCTTTCTTGTATTATAATGTGATTTAGCTTAGGTAAAGGAAACTTATTATAATGTGATCTAAGCTGAGGGAGATGTAACATCTTGGTTCCATGCACATGTTGTCTAGGGGAAGGACATTCTAATACTTGGATTCATGTATATTCTCAACTGTGTAATTCAGTAAAAGCTCTATATAGTGTACATATATTTATGTCCAAAATTAAAAATTATGGTTAATCTCTGCCGTTCGTTGTTGGGAATGGATGGCACATGACATCGTGTACCATACACCCTAGGTGTATGACTCTTTGTGAACTTTTATTTATCAAATGGATGGCCCAGTTCACGATATCTACTTACCTATTTTCAACAAAAAAAAAAGATAGCAAATAAAAAGGATTTATCAGTGCAGTGAATTATTGTACTTTGGCATGGAGAGATTTATTGGCATATATATGTGTCAGAGAGTGAGGATTAACAAAGAGCGAGCAAAGAGGAGAAACGAGGAGAGAGAGAGGATAAGATTAAATAAAGAGAAATTTATCAAATGCACCTGAGATGAATTATTTTATTTATTTATTTATTTAATTGCAAAAGGAATATTTTATTTATTTAGTTAATTAATTGCAATAAGCGCATCAAAATGCATGGTTAGGAGTTGGAATAGTTGAAAATGTGTAAAATATTACAAATTGCAGTTTCTATAGGGCTTGTAAAAACAAAATAAAACCACACTTGGAATCATTGTCCGGAAAGCTCTTTAAGCATTGAAAATATCTATGATGTCTCTAAAATCAATTTCCTACATCAACTATGAAATTTGAAGCTAAAAAAGTATATAGATCTTACGGATCCATGGATGCTTCGGTGAAATGGACGTCTAGATGATGCATTACAACATATACTAGTGTTATGGCTTGAAACTTCTGTTTTTTTTTTTTACAACTATAATGGTCAATGCCAAAATAATTTTGAAGGTTTTTCGATGATAGAACTATAATTTTTGGTGAGTTTATGAGATGAGGCATTACTTATTTTGTAGTGTTGCAGCCCTATCAAAATACTTTCAATATTAAATTGCTAATAAATTACTATCAAAATACTCTCCAATTGCATGTATTTTTATAAATTTGCCTTAAATAAAATATTTGGGATAATCAATTGGAGGCGTTTCTTATTTCCCTTCTTAATGATTAATTTTTATTTTTTATTCATAATTTTATTTTATTTTGCTTCAGGTTAGTGGTGGATATATAGGGCGTTCGAGAGGTCAGGATTTAAACCCTCGAAGTTTGTCAAAAAGCCCAAATAAACTAACCTATACTTTTTTAAAAAAAAAAATTTCCTTCTGAAATATCATGATTGAAAATATTTGTCCATGGTCTCCATGGATAGATTATATTATAACATATTCCACTAAAGATAAGGGCTCAATTATTAAGGTTTCTAACTTTCAAACTTTTAAAAGGCTAAAAGGTTGTTGATTTAGCTAGTAAGTAAACGAAGCTTAATGGTCGTCCCAAAGAATCAAATTGTATATATGATCCCATTGACAAATCACCTCATTTGTTGTTTTTTATGAGCTGAAAATTTTCAATGATATACGTTTTAATCATTACTTTTTGAAACAGATTCGGTTAAATCCGTGTAACTCGGCCTTGCCCACTCGGACTCGTCCTATTGGTAGGCGATTTTTGTAAGAGTTGGGGTGCTAACACAATAGCACCAAATAGATAAAAAAGATAAAAAATGTGGTTTGTATAGAGCTGATGCTCTAAATAATCAAAATAAAGCTTACTTTCAAATAGCATCGAGAAATGTGATTTCAACACTTAAAGTCTTTAGAGCCTGACTCTGTATAAAAAATTTCCAAAGATAAAAGATGTCAAAAAACAAAAAATGTGGAAAACACCGATATAATATTTAGAAATATATTTTTAGACATGAGTGCGTATAGCACGCTCTGTGGGTTGGATTTTGAGTTCTTCCACATTTAGATATTTAACCCCAAGAATTGGACAGGTGTTGTTCAATCTTAGGATATCATTGTTTAAGGCAAGCAGAGAGCACAAATCATTTTATTTTATTGAGGTTGAACAGGGTTCTTGATATTGCATCCCCAAAGTTTGGGATCCATTAAATATTCGTAGCTTGAGTTTGCTTGAGGGAGCAAAATGGATAGTATGCTCCCGTGGGAGCATCAAAACCTTTTCACTTTAGATATTTTGATGATTTTTAAGATGATGTTGAAAACTTTCATTATTATTATTTGTTGTTTTTTAAAATTTTCTACAACATTCAATATAAATCAAAACTTTCAATAATCTATCTTGATGGGATTGTATATAATGAGATTATTTATCTTTAATACAAGGAGGTCACAATAACTTATAACCATCAGATATGAAATTTGATATATTTTAATTTTCTACAACATTCAATATAAATCAAAACTTTCAATAATCTATCTTGATGGTATTGTATATAATGAGATTATTTATCTTTAATACAAGGAGGTCATAATAACTATAACCATTAAATATGAAATTTGATAGTTTGGGTGTGTCACAAAATTCGAAAAAATTTATTTTGAATTTTGAGCTTGGTCAATGAAATAAATACAGCCACTCAATTTCACATTTAATGGTCAAAATTAAAAGTGGCCACCTTGTATCAATAGGAAATAATCTCATTATGTACTTTCTCTTTATATATTTTTTCATATTCTTTAGTCTTCTAATGATTGAATTTAACTTTCTTACTTTTAACTATATTTTACAAATTTTCAGCATTTCTTTTTGCTTTTTAATATTTTTGGGATGTACATGACTCGGTCGAGTTACACGCCTCTTACCTAATCCATGAAAGAGACTATTTAGAGTAAGTTTTAGAGCGTCAGTTTTGGGCACTCTCCGAATGGACCCCACAAAAAGTCCAACTGTTATTGCAGGACTACCAAATCTTTTCCCTAAACTATATTTGATTTAGTGGCTTTAAACAAGGCCATGATGCTTGTTGGAAACATTGGTTTTTCCTCTCTTTATGATAATGTTGTCCTTGATCTCCTTGTAGAGTGTAATAATGTTGCCCCTCCCCTTTTACCTCCCCATAATGTATTCTATTTTCAAATATTGGGCAAAGTATTTGATGAAGGATACATGACCCAAAACACATCTTAAATTACATTAAAGCTATTATCAGTGATATCTAATAATCTTTTAAGAATTAAAGTCCATAAAAAGTAAAAAATAAAATTATTTTTAATGTTTCTGCGTTTACCCTGGTTTTTTAAAATGTTGGACCTCAAAGGCATTGCAAATCAACAAAAATCCATTTTTTACTCATATTAATGAATTTAGAGCACCAAAAGTAATGTAGATTTGATTATGATTGAAGAATTGAAATGAGAGTAAATAATACAAAATGGACCATTTCAGGGCTCAAAATTCTTTCTTTCTTTGTTTTTTGGGTTCAAATTCATGATCATGATGGTTTGGATGGTAGACCTGTGAAATTTTAAATCCATAATTCCATCTCTAATATGGATTTTGAAAGGGTGGATGAACTGTGGCAACCATGTTGCTAGATAAACCTAAATCATATCCTCAAATTATGTGCATACCTGCAACCGCTTGATCATGATCTGATAGCTGACAATACAACACAATAATGTTACATAAATCTAGTAATGAATTGGTTCAATACACTAAAGATATGCTCCCTATGATATAAATGTTAGCTAGTCTTGTCGGGCGGTAATCCAAAATCACCTCTATAAAAAAATCCTATATTATGTACGAATAGTATTGATAATAATAAGTTTCCTAAATTAGTTGGAATACCTATTTAAGTTCAACAAGATTAGAACTCTTGATTATATCTTAAGTTTGAGATGTAAGTGACATTTATGAGATTATCATTTGGTATGAGATTCATAATCTTATATATAAGAAATGAGAGAGGACGTATTAAGCGTGCCGTAATTGGTTTACCACATGGGTTAGTTGGTTTCCTATAAAGAGAAGGAGGTGGGGGCCCAAATCCCCACTGACTTACCCATTGCTTACCCAAAAATAAAAATAAAAAAATAAAAAAAAAAAGAAAAGAAAAGAAGGAGGTGGGAGCCTCATGTGTGTGAGAAGCAAGGTCCCCACAGATAGTAAGAAATGAACTTGGAGAAACTTTTTAATACCACCTCCTGAATGGCTGAGAAATGAGGTGATGTTGGTCAGGAGAGCGGGTCTAAATGGATTGTTCAACTGAGTTTTGTTAAGGGTTAGAGAAGTAACTGTCTCTAAATCTATAATGTAACTCCCATTGATATAGTACATTTAAGTTTGTCGAGCTCGTAGATCTAGGACTTTAGGGTGAACCACGTAGTTTTTTTTGTTATTTAAGTGTGTGTTTTTTATGTTTTATTTATCATATTATGATTCATATTCTTATCTATTTTGTTTCTAACCAATTAAGTACATGATCATGTTGGGTTCCCAGTCTCAAGATTCTTGTTTATGCATTTAAGAGGATTCTTTAATCCTAACATTAACTATTGGATCGAGATCACATGGCTATATGTATCGAAATATATAAATAAGGGATATTTAAGAAAAAGTCACGGTTAAGTTGGGCATCTAAAATAAGCCCCCTCTATTTTGTATACCACTTTTTTCATATGTTTTTTTATTGAAAAAATTACATAAATATTTGTTTTAGTTTTTGTTATTACCGAATATTTTTCGTTATTATCTATATGTTTTCTTTTTGGACTTCATAACAATTGAAAAAAAAAATTAGACCAATTTCTGATTTTGAAAAACCAAAAAATTTTAATTTTAATTTTCATGTTAAATAATTTGTTTTCGGGTTGACGCAGACAACCCTGGTCTCACTTTGAACCCTTTATTATGGGGGAAAGAAGTTTATATAGAGCCGAGGCTCTAAACAATCAAATTAGAACCCATCTCAAATTTTTTTTTAAAAGAGGTTATTTTGATGTCTAAATGTCTTCAAATTGATCATTCCACAATAAGATCATGGACATGAGAAATAAAAAAAAAAGATTTAAAGAATTGAAAATTGTGTATCATGTAACACATTTTTGGACCGTTGATTTTCAAGATTTTCAAGTGTTCTTAGATGTGCTTGATCTACACTATTTTTAAAACTTTAAATTTTATAATAAAATATGAAAATATATTTTAAAGCTATCCCAAAGATTTTCAATATTTAAATCACATTTCTCGATACTATTTGAAGGTGAGCTCTAATGTGATTGTTTAGAGCCTCGGATCTATACACACCGCACACCTTTATTATTCAACATTTTTAACCCCCTCCGTCTCCTTTTTTTCAATCACTTAGTCTCTCTCTACATATTTCTTGTCGTTCTCTATCTTCATTCCAACAATGGTGCTTTCTCTAGTTTTTGTTCATTGCCACACACTCTCTCTTTCTATCCCTCACTCCGGATCTCTGCGCTTGTTGTTGCCCCAGTAATGCCCCTCCAACAAAATTGGGGGGAGCAATTGACACTCTAGATCCTGGTAAGTTTTAATGCTCTTGATGATTTTAACTGGTTAAATTTAATACTTTCTCCTTTTGAAAGTTAATGCTTTAGGGTTTTTATTTGGACGTAATGCGGTGTTGGGATTATGATCTTTGTTGTATTGAGAGATTTTGGGAATCCATTCCGGGTTCTTCTATTTCTGTTTGTTGCATTGTTGAGTTTGATTTTCTCTCTCTCTCTCTCTCTCTCTCTCTCTCTCTCCCTCTCTTCATAAAGATTTCATCTTTCTGGGTTGTGGGTTTCTTTCTTCTGTTATTTTGTTGGGTATCTGAATTTGGAATCTAGTCTTGGCCTCTTTATTTTTGAGTCCTTATAGTGTATGCTTTATGCTTGAGTTTGGTAGATTGTGGGCTTCATGTTTTGTGTTTCAATTGTTTAGATGTGATACTGTGAATTTGTGTCTATGGCATTGTGGGTTTTATTTTTTTTTCATTCTGATTCCTTTTTTTGTTTTTCTTTTCTTTTGTTAATGTTCAGATGGGAGGAGATATGGATTTGATTTGTATTTTTAATTTTTATTCATGTCTGCATTGGAAATTGTTCCTTTTTCTTTTATTTTATGCTTATTGGATTGTGTCTCCTGTGTGTGTGCGTGTGTGTACACACGCATGTGTGTATATCAATTTATTTCTATCGAATTATGGATTTTGATTCATATGTGCATTTAATTTTGAATAGCATATATTTTGTATTGAGTTCAGTTTCTTTATGGGATCAAATTCATGCCATAAACTTGTTAGAACCATTTAAATGCTTGAGTTAGAGTCTTCTTTTTCCATTTTCATTCGCTTTTTCGCTCTCATTAATGTGTGGGTTGTGATGTTTGAATCCTGCGCCTCTTGTGCGTTTTAGTTTGGAATTGGGAAATGCTGAGGAAGTTCTAAAGGAGAGGATAAGTGGGAAACAATGCCGTATTTTCTATCAAACTCTTCTTTGGAGCGTCGCAATGGTGGAAATCGTACACAACTTTACTTGAATGTCTATGATCTTACTCCTATAAACAACTACTTGTATTGGGTTGGACTGGGCATCTTCCATTCAGGAATTGAAGGTACTAATTTATGAATCCTTGTCCTAAGTGATTTCTGGCTGCCTTTTATTATTCTATATAGAAATGTCACTTTTCTTTGGTAGTTGTTAATGCTTTTATTAAGTGGGAGCATGTAATATTTTTTATCATATTAGGGTGCTGAGGAAGCCCGTTTTAGGATTGGTAGTGCCCTCATGAGTTGGAGGTACTGGTGGATAAGTTTCAAGCGCAGTCACATGACACTTATTTATTATTTGGAAAAAGTGACTTAAGAAAATTTTTAATTTTGGAAGAAATTACCGAAGGAAATCAGCAAAAATTCCATTAAAACTATTAATGGTAGAAGGGTATCATGAGAGATTTTATAAGTTTTGGCAAGTTGTGTAAAAATTTCTGCACTTATGTTGTGCAGAACACTAATTTATATATAAAAAAGAAACACATTATACTTTTTGTTCGCAAAACCATATTGGGATCAATGGTTTGGAGTTTGGACATATTGGGGTGGTCAAAGATGTACATTAATTTGTAGATTGATGCAGTAATTTTCCTCAAGGGATGGCAATTTAAAAAAAAGAGAGTAAAATATTATCTTTGAGAGGGGATTATCTTGCTTTGTTTCTAATATTGTATTCTTGACCATATAATTGTTCTTGAATAATCCCACAATCTTCGTTTCAGAGGTTGTAGCCATTCCGAAAAATAAATAGTAACTCTATTGATATTGCGACTTCAAGGGGCCTACTTCCTTAAACATATAGAAACAGCCACTTCCAGAAATTAAATAACAATACCATTGATAATGCCATTTTGGGGGGGCTACTTCCTTAAACATATAGAGAAAGCTACTGTTAGGGGGCTACCTCCTTGCACTTTTCAACCAAATTCTTCTCTGCTCACCATAAGACACTAGACCCCTTTTATAGCAATCAACTGAGACATGAAGGAAATTAGCAAATGTAAGAAGTCATCTAATAACGTATCCTACCTTCTATTTTTGTTCTTACCTAATATCCGTGTCTTCTCAATTGCCTCTCCAATTAAACATTTTTCCTTTAGCCAAAGAAACACGCACACCCTTCTTTATTTAGACAATTCCTTATTTCATACCAACTTACCAATCCCTTTCCTAAGCAATTGACAATTTGATCCTCAGTCTAAGAAATATAGAAAATCCCGATATTGTTGCCATCATATCGGAGGTGGAACACCTGCTTTGTATAAGGAAGTTCTTGTTCAGAAGGACTTCAAGAGGTCATAGTGGGTCTATTATGAAAGCTAGATTCCCTACAAAGGAAAAGATTGTTTGGTAGAATAGAGTTGCCTTGTGCCACATACTTAAGCATCTGAATATCCTATATTGCGTTCTATTTTCTTTTTTTTAAAATTTAAATATAAGTGGCTGCATGATAATAGCCTTGAAGAGTATGCTTGTGTATTATCTAGTTTTCACCATTCATATGCAATAGTGCTTTATTCGTTGAAGGAAAATTGTTTGGTGCGGCCAAACCCGCACCTGTTACTATGCGGGCCGGAGATCTACACCGTCGACCAAAACAAAGTCCCTTAAGTAATAGTCCTCCAAAGAAAAAGTAAAATCAAATTTTCAAATATTTTCTCCAAAAAAATATCATTTCTAGTTTTTAAAATTTATTTATTTTTATAGATTAATATTCTCCAAGGGGCCCACATTTTCTGCATGTGCGTCCATGGCCCACATGCTAACCGCGTCCTTCATTGAATGCCTTGGTTAACTTTTGTTTGTCAGTTATATAAGGGATTGTAGCTTTACTTGGGTATTTTCACAAGCTATATTGTTCTGCCTAGTAGTATTTATATTAGTTCTAGAAAATGTTCTATAGGTATATCCTTGTGACCCAGCTTCTCACTTGATGGTCAACCCACAAAGTTGGGATTAAGCTTGCCAGAAGATGGCAAATGATGAATAGATCAATCAAGCAATCACTACGGGCCAGTTTGGACAGTATTTTTTATTTTATTTTTTTTAACTATTTTTGCTGTTCTGTCGTGTTCTTGAAATAGTAAAGGCCATGTTCAGTCCACTTTTTCAGGAGTAAGTTTAATTTCTTAGCCCTGCTTGCTTCGAAAAACACCGTTATCTCTGCCCCGAAAAGAAACCTTTTCCTCCGTCTCCCTCATCTCTTAACTCTCTAAAATCCCATTTGATCAATAAAGTAGCATCCAAACTGTGCCCTGAGACAACATGTGAGTTTACTTCTAAAAGAGAACGTAGAAATAAAATATTCTATAGCAATTGGGCCTGGGTCTTCTATCTCATGGCCTCTAGCATGAAGAGGACTCAATAGTTGGTATTCTTAGTTGATGGCCTCCTTTTCACGGCTTTCAAGTCTGTTTCCTAGAGTTACAAATTTCAATGTGTGTACATTACATGTTCTTAAGGAAGTTCTACATTGTGTTGCTGTGTAGATTTGTTATCAATGTTAAGGCTGAATGTTTTGAAGAAGAAAAAAAAATGATAAAGTATGAAGAGAAGATCGCATTTGGTTTATGTTTTATGTTGGGCCAGTTTGGACATTTTCATAATTCTGCCCCTTTGTTTCTGTTAATTTAGATTAGGGGAAAAGTGGTCTTTTAAAATTTCAAAATTATCAAAATACACTTAAGAGCTGTACTATTTAACATTTTACCTATACTTTTTATTTAATATCAGAAATCCCATCAAAATGCACATGATTAGAAGTTGGAATTGCCGAAAATGGGTAAAATGTTAGATAGTTGATGAGTTTGATGAGTCTAGTGTATTTTGATAAATTTTCCTTAAAATTTTTAAGTTATACAAAACAATCCGCAACACTCTTATTAGGGGGGAAATAAAGGGGCCTATTTGCATTGGTTAAGATGGGCGATTTGGTTCAAGTGGAAGGCTCTAAAAGGGCAAGTAGAAGGCCCAAGAGGACATGGATGGAAGTAGCGAGAACAGATATGGTGACGTATGAAGGTGAGCAAAGTGGTGGAACATGATTTGTGTAGCCAATCCCAAACGGTTGGGATAAAGCTAAGATATAATGATTTGAAGATAGCAAGTGTGGGCCAAACTCCCGATTTTTGCACCTTTAAATAAAATTGCTGGATTTCTGGGCCTGCCTAAAGTAGTTGCATGCAAGCACACACTAAGTTTTCAATGATAAATCATTTTTTGAGGTCAGAGCAGGGACAAGAGGAGTTTACATGTCTTAAAGAGCTAATGTCTAAAACACATACAACATTCTTTTAATATTTGCTGGATTTCTGGGCCTGCCTAAAGCAGTTGCATGCAAGCTTGCACTAAGTTTTCAATGATAAATCCTTTTTTGATGTCAGATAAAGGACTAGTGGAGTTTACATGTCTTAAAGAGCTAATGTCTAAAAACACATACAACATTCTTTAAATAGTTGCCCTCCATATCTTCTTCTGATTTTATATTGCTTCATATGTAATTTCTCTTTTACTTTGATGAGCTGCTAATTCTCTCTCTAAACAAAGTTCCTTTTCCGTGTCCAATTTTTTCTCTGACCTTCGAAACAGTTCATGGATTGGAATATGGATTTGGAGCCCATGATTTCCCAACCAGTGGGGTGTTTGAAGTGGAGCCAAAGAGTTGCCCTGGCTTCATTTACAGGCGCTCAATTTTCTTAGGAAGCACTGATATGTCTCTTTCTGAGTTTCGAACATTCATGGAGAACCTTGCTGGAAAATATCATGGGGACACTTATCATCTCATTGCAAAGAACTGTAACCATTTCTCCGATGATGTTTGCATGAAATTGACTGGAAAGCCTATTCCTGGTTGGGTGAATAGACTCGCCAGATTAGGTGAGGACTCTCTCTTTCTCTCCTCCCCCCCCCCCCCCAAAAAAAAAAAAAACCCACCAAAAAATTAACACACAAATCAAAAATTAATATAAGGCCCTTTTCTTACCCCAACACTTTGAGAAAATTTCAGGTTCCTTCTGTAGCTGTTTGCTACCGGAAAGTATTCAAGTTGCGGCTGTAAGAGAACTGCCTGAGATCAATTCATATTCCGGTGAGTTCAGTGACTATTTTCATAACTTAAATGTTTCCTGTGAGCTCTCTTAATTTGTAAAATTAAATGTTTCCTGTGAGCTCTCTTAATTTGCAAACTTAAATGTTTCCTGTGGCCTCCTCCTAATCTGGTTGCTAATGTATGCATGATGCATGTGTTGATCTGTTGAAAATGATTACCGCCTTTGTATATCTTGGGTGAGATGTTTGTCATTTTCAAAATCGAGCATCCCGATTATGGAAGGAATGTATTTTTAGAAAATGATTTAAGTCTGAAAACCTATCTCTCTCTCACACACACATGTATGCATGCACGCACGAACACACACACACACCCCCAGACCCCATAAGATGGATATCTTGAACACGGATCTGGTTTATGTCACTCGGAAATTGCTCCATCTCTCGTTCTTGGGTCTCTCTCTCTTTCTCTCTCTCTCTCTCACACACACACACACACATACACCTACACATGTTATGAATCGGCTGATCTTGAGCACAGATCTCTTACTGGTTTTTATCTCACTGGGAAATTACTCAATCTCTTGCTCTTGGGTTTATGCACCATTCCTCCCCCCCCACCCAAAAACAAAAGCCCTTGTAGAATCTGTAACTACAGGAAAATGAACACCTCCTTTTCTCCTTTCCCTTAGCCAATCATGTAAATATTTTGAATCCAGCAGTAAAATCAAATGATGATGGCACCTCTATATTTTGACCTGTAGCATTTGTATTTTCTTCCATGGAAGCCCTTTAGTTTGGAAAAACAAAGAACAGCAGTTACACAACAGAAATTTATGGCATCTATAGGATTCAGTTTTTTTTCTTAATTTTGCATTTCACTCCTCTCCTCTCTCTCTCTATCTCTCTCTCTCTCTCTCATTCATATCTGTTAAAGTTGTCAAAATTCTCTCTCATGGTTACAGATGATTCGGAGACAGCATCAATAATTTCGATCCATGATTTGGCGGAGACAGACGAGGAGGACCCTGATCAGCACCTTCTCAACTCCCCTAACGGGGATGTGGCATTCTTGAGAGAGAAACCTGTCAAATTGGCCAGGGAGCTTCTCTGACATTTTCTACTTCTTCCTCTTCTTGGTTCTTGTATTTTTGCCTGACCTTGATGTTGTTGTTTATTAGTTGGAAGTGGTTTGAAGAGTCCATTGTTTGAGTGTGATTCAAAGCCTCTTGTATATGGTCTCTCTGTAATTAATATTGAAACTCTGGGTCCGTTAAAGGGCTGTTGAGTATTTGGTCTCTCTGTAATTTATATTGAAACTCTGGGTCCATTAAAGGGATGTTGAGTTTCTAAGTCCTTTGCTCAGCTACATGGATTCCACCCATCTGTGCCAAGTGAAAGAGGTGATTCTTTTGTTTTAATTTCCATTGAATCTCTCTATCTGTCTCTCTTTCTCTTTCTCTCTCTCTTGTTAGTGTACGTGAACGCCTTTGTGAGAGAAAATCTCAGAAATAGCCCTGGGCAGGTTCCAATAAATGGCTCCATGTCTGAGAGATCATGCGCACAGTTTGCTCCTACAGGAGCAAAACGGGGTGCATATAATCTTTTAGCTAGGCTCAGTAGAAGGAGGTGTGAGAGAGTGACAAATTTTAGATAAAAAAATTAGTATTATACCGTAGGATTCATTTGGCGTTTAATTAGAGTAGGAGCCTACGGGATTACAAGAGTAATGTTGAAGAGAATTTTACAACGAGTTTGTATGACTTACCGCTGAGTCTAACTTAATGTCTATGACTTTATAGACAAGTACCTTCATTCTTACTATGAGTGGAATCTATATTAAAATAATAAAAACATTTAGAAAAAATTACAAAAAAAAAGAAAACCCAAGATTACATTTTTTATGCAACTTACTTCAACCTACCTTTTTCTCTCGCTTTTTTTCTAAAAGAAAGTTTTATCCAAATACCCCAAGGGAAAATGTTATTATTTTTCTCACTTTTTTTCCAAAACAAATTTTTATGCAAATACCCTCAAGGGAAAATGTTATTATTTTTAGTTCGTAAATGCCATTTTTTTACACAAAAATCATTTTGGCCTGTTTTGACGTTGACTTTTGGGGCCCCAGCATCACATTATCGGAGCGCGCCATCACATTCGCACTATCACATTGTCGGAGCATGTAAATGCCGAATCGCTTCCAACAATGTCGAATTGCATCCATCACATTCGCACCATCACATTGTCGGAGCACGTAAATGCCGAACCGCCTCCGACAATGTCGAATCGCATCCGACAATGCCGAACCGCCTTAAGGCAACTACCAGATCGAAACTGAGTATTGTTGGACTGCTCTTTACATAGTTCCGCTCTAAGACAACTACGTTTGAAACTGAGTATTGTCGGACCACCTTAAGACAACTATCGGACCGAAACGAAATTGAGTACTGTCGGACAACTCTAAGACAACTATTAGACCGAGACAACTATCAGACCGAAACTAAGTACTGTCGGACCATCCTTTACATAGTTTCGCCCTAATACATACATAGTTCTGCTCTAAGACAACCACCAGACCGAAACTGAGTATTGTCGGACCTAGTTTCGCTCTAAGACAACTACCGAACCGAAACTGAGTACTGTCGGACCACCCTAAGACAACTACTGGACCGAAACGAAATTGAGTACTGTCGAACCACCCTAAGACAACTATTAGACCGAAACAACTATCAGACCGAAACTAAGTACTGTCGGACCGCCCTTTATATAGTTTCGCCCTAAGACAACTACCGAAACTAATTATTGTCGGACTGCCCTTTACATAGTTCCGCCCTAAGACAACTACTAGACCAAAACTGAGTACTGTCAGACCACCCTAAGACAACTACCGGACTGCCCTTTACATAGTTTCGCCCTAAGACAACTATCGAAATTAAGCATCCCTTTGTATAGTTCCGCCCTAAGACAACTACCAGAACTGAGACTGTCGGACCACTCTAAGAAAACTACCAGAACTGAGTACTGTCGGACTACTCTAAGACAACTACCAGACTGAAATTGAGTACTGTGGAACCGCCTTTTACATAGTTCCGCCTACCAGATCGAAACTGAGTATTGTCAGACCGTCTGACAACTACCATACCGAATTGTGGGACCACCCTTTACATAGTTCCGCCTACCAGACCGAAATTGAGTACTGTCAGACCACCTTTTACATATTTCCTCCAGACGATAACTATCGGCAGTACTTGTTCTTTACATAGTTCTACCTTAAGACAACTACCGGACAGAAACTGAGTATTGCTGGACCGTACTTTTCATAGTTCCGGAATCCTAATGCCGAACCTCATGTACAAAGTGCCGGAGCCCTATTTTGGTGAGATAGAGGAGAGAGAAGTATCGTGAAGTAAAAGTAAGGGAGCCCTATTTTGGTGAGATAGAGGAGAGAGAGGCATGGTGAAGTAAAAGTAAGGGAGGGTAGTTTACGCATTTTTATTTTTATATTTGGTTGGGAGTATTTGCATAGAAAGTCTATTTTGGGGAAAAAAGTGAGAGAAAAAATGTAGTTTAGGCATTTTTAATTTTTATATTTTGTTCGGGAGGTATTTGCATAGAAAGTCTGTTTTGGAGAAAAAAGTGAGAGAAAAAATTAGGGTGGGGTCAGTTGCATAGAAAGTGTACTCTTGGGAGTTTTTTGTAATTTTTCCAAAATTTATATAAAGTTGCAATCTTATACTAGAAAAGTAATTAAATGAAATATATATTAAAATAATGAACAATTTGACATAAGGTTGCAACTTTATACTATAGAAGCAAGGTGCACATAAAAAAATTGAGTAGAAAATAATGTTCTAAAATTGGAAAGCCTTCCAATTGATCATCTAGACCTCGATATACATGGATATAAAGAAAAAAAATTAAATCCTAATTATGAATACAAGTCTATCATTTGGACTATAATTGTGAATATAAAAATAATATTATTCTTTTGACCATAAATTCAGGGGTTAAAGGTTATCAGGTCTAAACCAATATTATCAAGATCAAAATGCATAAAATATAATTAGTTAACTTTCATACAAAAAACCCATAGTTGCTTTTAGTAGTCCTATGTGAAATATGAGGGCTAAGGGTGTACCTTTGATCATCGACAGGCTTTGAGATTAATTTTTTGGACTTTATTATGATATGACAAAATGACGATAGCCGCAAGTAATAGTGAAATATTTTTATCGAAGGTAAACAATATAAAATTATACAACACAACCAATGCAAAAAGTATACAATCCCACATAGAGGGGCATCTAAGAGAGGAAAAACAAAGAGAAAAGGGTCAGGCATTCAAAGATAAATATAGGTGTCGTAGGAAGTAGGAATGAGAGAGAGAGAGAGAGAGAGAGGGGAAAAAAGATAAAAAAAGGTACCTTAGGAAGTAGGAATTAGAAAAAAAAAAAAAAAAAAAGAAAAAAAGAGAAGAAGAAGAAGAAGACAAGATTCTTAGGAACAACCAATTAGAAAGAGAATACAAGGGCAAGGGTGAGGTTTGTATAAGGGGAAAGCTTTATATGTTGCCCTACAACATAATAGAAGTTTTATGTTCCCTCTTATCCAACTATCCATTTTTATAGAGGGCTAAAATTGTCTCAATCGCAATGTATCCCAATCACAACGTGACGTCGCTATACTGTTTTATTTTTAATTTTTTTTCTATAAACTGTTTTGACACCAAATTTTGGATGTCCATTCTTATAATAATTCTCGCACTAAATAAAAATATAAAAAAAATATTTTCAATAAAATAAAATGACCAAAATACCTCTGAAAGATTTAAGGGGTATTTTGGTCATTATTTTTTATCAAAAAATTATTGTTAATATTTTTCATAGGTGCGCCCCAATGAGAAGATGACACGTACCAAATTTCATATTCAAAAGAATTGTATTAAAAAAATTAAAAATAAAATACTTCGAGACGCCGAATCTAAGATCAAACGATGAGTAGCTCTCTTGATAAAAAATGAACGGCTGGATGGTAGGGGGAATATAGAACTTCTATGTTATAAAGGGCACATAGAAAGCTTTCCCTTGTATGAGTGCATCTCAAAACTATGTCTAAAATACAGTTTAATTGCTGCAAAGCTTTGCTCCAAAAATGGTGATGATCAATCATATCTATAAACAATTGAAAAACTTGAAAATAGATCATCCAAACGACGTGTTAGAAAATGGATTAGAAATCCCTTTTTTTTCACACTTATGAATCTCGCGGTTGAGATGATCGATTTGAAGGTTTTCCAGCATAAAAACAACCTTCTCTATCATTTTTTAAAGTGCACCATACTCCTATAGTATAAGGTTGACATCTTATACAAACTCTTTCCAGAATTTATAAAGGGTATCTTGAGAAGGTTTAAACAAGAGTGTCGTTTTAAACCATTCAATTAAGGTGTACTTCCAAATTTTATCATAACATATAATTTTGGTGTAAAAAATTATTAGGATTATCTGAAAATCTATTTTTATATCTAATTATAAAATTTTAAGCTCTAAAATCAAGTAGATATATAAACATATGAAAATCTTGAAAATGGACGGTCTAGATAATGTGTTGTAAGATGCATTATTTCCAAAGCTCAAAATCTTTTTTTTGTAATATTCATACATCTTTATGTCGAAATGATCAATTAGGGCGTTTTTCAACATTAAAACAACCTTCTTTGATGGAATTTTGAGATGCATCCTTATTTCTACATTTTAAGGTTGGAACCTTATATAAACTTTTTCCTTTGAACAAAAACAAAGAAGAGCCGCTCCAACAAACGGTCCAATAATAGGAGAACATACCTATCACTTCATCAATTATTTTTATTTTTTAAAAGGAAATGTTGATGTGAAAAACGAGCTGAACCCCTGTTTTCTGCTGAACAGCAGTCGCAGGAGACCGATCTTCTCTCCTTTCCACAAACCGCAAAAATCAAGCCAATGGGAACTCCTTTCACCACTTTCTCTCTCTTACTTTCAGCCTTCTTCCTCATAATCCTTCCACTTTCTCAATCTATTCCCTTCGTCGTGTTCCATGGTAAGTTCTCTCTATTGTTGGTGAATACCACCTCTCTCTTGTGGGTGAATTCCATGGACTGCTCATTTAGTTCTTACAGTTCTCAAAATTTTATGGATTTTGATTGAGACCTTTTTTTTTTTCTTCTTCTCAAATTACAGCCAAATTGGGCATAAACAACTACACTTGTTCATAATTTATAACTATAGCTTTAACACTGCACATGTCACCTGAAATTCTCCATTGAATTGGTTGGTACTTTTTATTTTCTTGATGTAATGCTACACTTCACCTGGATAAATTATCTAAACAGAACTCTATCACTTACTCTCTTTCACTCCATCTGAATCTACCTACCTGCTGATCTACCTAGCTGTATTTATTAGTTTGTATTGATGTAACATGGACATGTGTGGTTTTTGTTGGGTGTCGATACGACAAGGACATGATATTCTTGTCTCATGCTTGATGATTCTTGTTAACCTTTCTCGCTTACATATCAAAATAAGAGTACAACAATGTCACGTAACATCCCATCTCCCCTATTATCTAAATGATATAGGGATGTATCAATGTCTGAATGGCTAATTTCAAGGTTGGCATTATATATAGGAGCGGTGGTAAATCTCTTATTGGTCTTATTATCTTATATGTAGTTATGTATGATCTTATTTATTATTTTATAATGAAATCTATAGCCATTATTAAGTTGGGTTGGCTCTTTAATAGTATGCAATTTGAAACTCAAAAAGTCCAACTCAAACTCATCTGGCTGCAAAATCTGAATTGAGAACTTTTGGAACTGGCCGAGACTTACCAGTTCTCAAGGTTTGATTGTTAATTGTTTAATAGTCGGCCAATCTTTGAAAGACCAGACTGATTTGCCTAACTGGGTTCGGGACCCAACTGATTTCCACCCTGAATCCTTACTTTAGAACACTAGACTCATGTTAGTTCCATTAATTGTGCTTGAATCCTAGCAAACCCACTCTTTAAAATTTCTCGATGTACTTTACCGCTGCTTGCATACAGAAGAAAACAAATCTGTGCTATGTTAAATATGAGATCCTATTTTCCCAACACAATAATAGTGTAATCGCAAACCCCATGCATATTCAATGCTGTTCAGTTTTAATGGTGGAAACTTCTACCTTGCTATATATGCTTGTATCTGCATTATATTTTGATTGTTCAATAAATTAAGGCCATTTATTTTCCAAATCCAATAATTAAGGTCATTTGCAAAGAAAGATCAGTTCTACGTAAGCTCAAAGGCAACGTAAAATGCTATTGCTATGTATGTTATGGGGAACTTATTCTTGATTACAAAAGGGAGCATAATTGGTAATGACTGATTACCAATGATTAGACTTGGTGAATTTAGATGCAAGAACCTTGTACTCAAGTTGTGTTCCATCTTGCACAATTTTCACTTCTTTTGTAATAGTTTCCTTGCTCTTTCATTCATAATGCAATAAGGCCTATCATAGAAGACATTTTCTCCGTCGTTATAACAAAATATGCAGTAAGTTGCTTTATACAATATCTTTATTTCCTAGATTTTAGAAACTACTATGTTATTCTTATCGGTCTAAGAAGGGTGAGGGCTTTAAATTTTCCCAACCCTTCCCAATCCCGGGTAAAGGAAGTAGATTATGTTAGTCAGCCAGCTAGCGTAAAACTTTGCCAAATCTTATCATGAATCTTGAACCTATGATATATGAGAGAAGAATAGAGGAACATGATAGCCGACCCCAACTAATCGGGATAAGGCTTGGATGATGACTCAGTTATTCTTTTCTTTTTCTTTTTTTCTATTCTTATATGTTATTTCTTACTAATTATTGTACTAACTAATGTTGCATTTCATTTGTTACATCTATTCTAATTTGATATCCACTTTGATTTCAAGTACAAAATTTGTCTTTGGGTGTCTGCGTAAACATGGGCAAATATTTTCTGTAGGTAAGCTGATCATTTTGAGAATTGTATTGTGAAAAAACTATATATATTTTAGATTGGTAGAAGTCTCTGAGAGATATCGTAGAAAAGCTACTTGGCGACTGCATCTTGTTGACATTTAATGTGCTGAAAGTTTGGGATTTATACTTGTCACTACTGTTCTCTAAAGACTAGACTTCCAGGTTTGGGTACCTTCTATCCATCTACTCTAATTTTTGGAGGTAGAGTATGTCATGATCCTGCATGAGAAGACTAGAGCTCGCTAAACTACCGGTTTTTTAACAGTTACCCAATCACTATGTTAATTCTCATGCTGTAACATTGATATATTACAGGTATTGGAGACCAGTGTTCCAATCGAGGAGTTACTCAATTCACTGAGCTCTTAGGCAATTGGTCCAGCTCTAAAGGTTATTGCATGTATGCTTTTATCATCCCCTGGATCTCAACTTATGGAATATCATTATTGATTATGGTTTTGATGAGCATATTTAAATGATAACTCAGTACTAAGCATGCATCTTGATTGTGGCTCACATGATGAAGTATTTAATGGCATTTGTGTCTCTTGGTTGGTTCCTGAAGGTCTAATATATTTTGGGTTCATGCTTGAAGTGTAAGGTGTAAAAAGTTGTCATGAGATCTTGTACTACATATATTAAGTAATATAAAGTCATGGTTATCCCAAAAAAAAAAAAAAAAGACCAATCAGAATTTATGTTGTCAGGCTCCTTTATCCTTTAGAGAGAATTTGAACCTCCTTTTTGTATTGATGGTTTCCAACTTTCTATTAGTGATATCTAGTGCATCTATGGAAGAGACATTATAATTGAATGGGCTAGAGAAAATCATAAGTCCATTTTGGTCATCACCATATATGAAATGATGGATGGTATAGGTAAGAGTCTGAGATCCACCAGAACAAGCGGTGATCCCAATGGCAGTCCCACTCTGTCTCTCTATCACTGTTCATCATTTTATTGGGTAGTGGCAACCCTAATGGAGTACAGTCTTTCGCAGTCCATTGGATTACAGTGTACTTTCCTTTTGTGTAGTAAATTGTGGCTCTGATTTCTCCCTTGTTCTACTTGTAGAGAAATTGGAAATGGGTCTTGGGATTCTTGGGTTCTGCCCCTTGCAGAACAGGTAAGACTTGATCGCAGAAAATTACAACCACATGTCTGACTATGTGAGGGTTTTTTCGCTGTATATTTTTTAAGTCTTTTTTTTTTTTTTTTTTAAATCAGGATTTTGTTTTCTCTTTATGTCTTTCACTGACTGAGGATTACTTTCTCTGATTGCAGACGGAGATTGCCTGTGTAAAGGTGGGAAAGTTGTCTTGGTTTTTCACTCATAATGGCCAATCAAGCATTTAAAACATTTGCCTCATTGATTTCTTGATGAATTCTGATAGGTGAAGGAAATTGAAGAACTAAAAGAGGGTTATAACATTGTTAGTCTTTCCCAGGTAATTGGACATTAGTATATGTTGCTGTATATCCTTTATAAGATAACCTCATTAATAATTGAAAGAAATAATCAAATGAGAGGATGTCGTCATCGATGGTAGTTAAATGATATCTGTTTTTCATGTCAGGGATTTGGGGTTTCATATAAGGTTGGGTTTAGTAATAAATTTTGGTTTATTTTTCAGATTAGAAATTTGTATAGAAGTTGCTATTAGGTTTAATTTGTTCATGTAAAATATAAATCTAATATTGGTGTTTTTGGTCTATTTTCAAGGTTTTGTAATTTTTATAGATATTCGTTGCTCTGCTAGTTTCTTTAATTGTTTTTCGTAAATACAAGAGACTTTCATGAACCAGGCCTGATGATTTCGTTTTATTAAAAAGGAGTTTTGCCTCTTTGGAACCGCAGTTACTAAGCTGTTTTATTTTCCCTGGATATTGCTTATTATTATCGACAGACCACTTAAAATTGATGGGATCTATGGCTTCATCTATCTAGAATTGGAATTCCAACTGTGTGTTACCCCAGTCAAAACTGGAAAACTTCAGGGCAAGTTTTCTGTGTCAAAGTTGTACAATTGTGGCTTTTTTGTATGAGAGCCACTGCTAGTGCCCATTTTCTATAGTTATTTTGTGTACTCTGAAGTCTGAAAGAGTGTGCTTTACGACTAACATGTGCCATCTCTTCCGGATCCAGTAGCATGGAAATTTAAGAATAAGTATCTTCGTTCACCTAGTCTAGGAGTGATGGCTATGTTTAATAATGATGGCATTTCTTTTGGTAGGTAATTAGAGATTATCGCTAGATCCATGAACCAATATATCTTAGATTAATGTATATAATATCATGTTTTAGATTAATTTGTAACTTATTTACTTGCAATACAAGCAAGTTGATGGTTATTCTCCTCTCAACTGGTGTTCTTTTATGAGTATCTCAGTTTCTTCGTGACAGTTAGAATGGCAATTCCTGATCATTAAGATGTCTTGCAGGGGAACTTAATAGCTCGAGGGGTTATTGAGTTCTGTGAAGGAGGGCCTCCAGTAAGATCTCTAATCTTGTATTTCCCTTTTCTTTGAAAAATACCTTTTTGATGGTTTTATCCCTTCTAAACATTAGAAAAGTTTATCAAATCACACCCGAAAGTTGAACTATTTAGCATCTCACTCGGTTTCTTTGCCTAATTTCAAATAGATCATAAGTCTTTTGATCAGATTTCACATAGCACATCAAAGGACACATCATCATGGGTCATAAATTGTGGATGGGTGAAATATTAAGTAGTTGATATCTCAGGTGTGATTTGATAAATTTCCTCAAATTTTATGTTAGGAAGGCACTGGGATGGTTTCCTAAGAGGATTTAAATTTATTATCATTTGTCCATATCCATTGCTGACCATTGCTAAATTTGAGCTGTGCAAAATAATGTTGCTTCATGTTTCATCTTTTAACAGGTCAAGAATTTTATCTCTTTAGCAGGGCCTCATGCTGGTACTGCTTCAGTACCGCTTTGTGGAGTGAGTGTTCTATAGACATACCTATCTGGTTTATTTTATAATTTCTTGGTTTTCATTTATTTTAAGAATTGGGTAACTATCATGCTTTAATGGCCTATCCAATATGGAAACCTTGACGCTTTGAAGGCTGAAATATCAAATACTGAGCCGGAATGGGATGGTCAATTACAAGAAGAAAAACAAAAGCAAAAGGAAAGGAAGTGGGATTAGAGTCGGTCAATTGCCAAAAAATAAAGAATCAGAGGGTTTTGAGGATGCACTTGTAATATAATTTGGGAATGCTTTATATATTATGCCCATATTGATGTGTTAGTGTGCATGGGTTTTGTACGAGATAATGCCAATCAAGATTACTTTTGACCCTTAGTTTGAAGCCAACAAAGGATACCGAAGAGAATTTATTGTGATTCTACTACTTTTTGCAGAGAGGTTTTATATGTATTCTTGTGGACACCCTCATCAAGTCAGAAATCTATTCTGATTACGTTCAGGTTTGCTTCTCTTAAGCACAAGTTGTCCTGCGCCCCCCCTCTCTCTCTCTCTCTCTCTCTCTCTTCACAACAAAACCACAAGGGAGTCGTAGCAGTCAATTTGGCTAGTTCAAATGCCCAACCCTCAAAAGGAATTGCATAATTATGGTGGTTGGCCTCTTGGCTGGCAAGATTGTAAGGGCTCAAACGTCAACACTATAAGCTTGAGTTCAAATTCCTGGTTGCCCACCTAAAAACAGAAAAGATGAAAATGAAAAAAAAAAAAACTTAATAGCATTGTTACTCCTCCTAGAAAGTAGTATGTAATCGAACAATCTTACATTATTAGTACTGAACCTTAAAGTTGGTGCATATTCCTAACTGTGGATAGATCTGATTTGCAGGAACATTTGGCTCCAGCTGGCTTTCTCAAAATCCCTACTGTAAGTGAATTTTTTTGGCTATTCACTTTTATCTTGGTTAATGAAGGGTGAACATATCATAACTGTCATGTTTTATTTATTCATGTTTTGTCCAACATTAACGAATAATCGCACGCCTCATCTTCATCTATTAGTTGTTGCATGATTAACGTGCAAGATTTCCTTTCCTATTTCTTCTTTTTCCTGGTATCCATTTACAATGATCAAGAACAAGGTATCCAAAGGCGTTTATAGCTAGAACTTCATTGGCAAAGAAGTCAAATGAAAAACAGTTTGATGATGATGATGATTGTGTGCGTATGTGTGTGCGTGTGAATGTGCACTCATACGCGCGAGAGAGAGGGAGAGAAAGAGAAAGAGAGAGAGAGAGAGAGAGAGAGAGAGAGAGAGAGAGTATTTGCATGAATTCTCTGGTTTCATGTTTTATGCCAATTTTCTAGAGAGAGAGTATTTGAATGAATTCTCTGGTTTCATGTTTTATGCCAATTTTCTCCATTGCTGTGACAATCCTCTACTGTTACATGTTCACTCGAATGTCTAGAACTTTTAATTCTTAAGTCTTCTATCTTATCTTTTCTCTGTCAGGATATTGAGGACTACTTAAAAGGATGCAGGTTTCTCCCAAAGCTCAACAATGAGATTCCCAATGAGAGAAACTCTACCTACAAAGAGAGATTTAGTAGTTTGCAGAATTTAGTTCTTATCATGGTAAGCAAGTAGTGTTTCCTTGATATTATGAATTCTAAGGATCAATTGGATATCTTAGTGTGAGTGAGTGTGTGTGTGAGAGAGAAAGAGTGATGTTTGGTGATTGTTTCCACAGTTTGAGCACGATACCGTATTGATACCGAAAGAAACCTCCTGGTTTGGATACTATCCTGATGGTTCCTTCAGAACAATTTTGGCACCTCAAGAGGTGATCTCTCTCTCTCTCTCTGAGAGTCGTACTGTTGAGGGTTCCCTTATCTCATATATTTGTCTTATGATTCTTGTAAAAATTTAATCTTCATGATTGATGTGCTCAAATGTTTAATGTTTTTAAAAACCTTAAAAAAGTATCATGATATTTTAAAAGAAAGAATTTTGCTTGATATAATGAGACTTGTATCCTTATCCCATTCTCATTTTCTTCATTCCAAGTTTTATATGTAACTATATTATAAGTTCAATAGAAAACTATCAGTATAAAGGGTAAGAATTTAACAAAAAGAACGAAAAAAAGTTAAATGAAGATTCCTTTCTCTTATATCTTTTGTTGAAAGGGAAATATGTTTTGAATTTCTGTTCGAATATTTTCCTTCTCATTTCCTTTAAGCTTTTCCCAAGAATTTCCAATAGACAAATTTGAAAATCACCCCAATAAGATAATTTGGAGATCAACATACCTTGTCTCTTGGCTTCCTCTCACTTCCCCCTCTCTCTCTCTCTCTCTCTCTCTCTCTCTCTCTCTCTCTCTCTCCATAGGAGAGAGAATTCTTTCCCTTTTTTAATTGCATGTCCTCTATAATTTACAAACTAATTTCGACATGCAAATGCCATGCTATGGAATTTGCAGACAGCCCTCTATGTCGAAGATTGGATCGGTCTCAAGACATTGGATGATGCTGGGAAAGTGAAATTCATAAGTGTTCCTGGAAATCACCTCGGCATCTCAAAAAGCGACATGCGAAAGTACATAGTTCCATATTTAGGAGATGAAAATTCACCAAAAATCACAAAAAAATTACCTTATGAGAGGATACCATCCTTGAGGAAACTGATTATGGGATAGAGGTATTCATCAGTGTGAACTGTGAGTTGACTGATGAGATTGATGTATCATGGTTAAGACTATTGTGGTCATTTGATGTTTGTGGGACATGGAGTATATGTATGAATGGTCCATAACATTTTACCGCATTTTTTCATTGAAATTGAGAACCGATTCACCGAGTTCCTGTATGGGAGAGAGAGAGAGAGAGAGGGTTCAACACAAAAGCATGAGTATTCTTTGGAGCTGAATAAAATCATTTGAAGCAAGTTGTTGTCGCCCTAGGTGAGTTTGTAAAATCTAGGGACTTGTAATGATCATACCTCATTGAATAAAAGCAAGGGCAGGCAACTAGCAAGACCAGGGCTTTAGCTCCGTCAGGCCAAAGAAGCCCAAGCCTGACTTAGGGCTTGGGGTGAGAATTTACCTGGATTGGATTCAAAACCCGAATTTCAAATTTTATCCGGATCTAGATATGGATCTAAGATTCGGATTCTATAGGGATCTAAATAGTAATTTGGATCGGATCTATGTACAAGTAGATTCGATCCGGATCTAACCCAATTATTAAAATATTTGTGCAAGCTTTCTATTCTTCCTTTACTGCATAAAATTTCTATACTTCTTCCTTCCAACCATCCATTTTGAATAGACGGTTAAGATGACCCCAATCACAATATCATGTTTGTACACTATTCTATTTTTAATTTTGTTTTTTACAAATTATTTTGACACCAAATTCTGGGTGTCCACTTCTCTCTTAAACTCGCATTTGTAAAAATATTTTCAATAAAATAAAATGATTAAAATGCCCCTGAAAGTTTCAAGGGATATTTTGATCATATTTTATCGAACAAATTGTTTTAATGTATTTTTTTGGTTGCAATCCATTGAGAAGATGACACGTATCAAATTTTATATTCATAAAATTTGTTAAAAAAATTTAAAAATAAAATATTTTGAGCCGTTGGATCATTAGATCAAACGGTTAGTGGCTCACTTGATCTAAATTGAACAGTGTGATGGGTAGAGAAATATATATCTTCTATGCTATAATGAAAGTATAGAAACATTTCCCAAAGTATAATACATATACTGGGATGGGAAGAGAAATATATCTCTTTTATGCTATAATGGAAGTATCAAAACATTTCCCAAAGTATAATACATATACATATATGTATATGTTATATAGCATTTTTTGGAGAAATTATTGTTAATATACTTTAATTTTAAGAAACCTCGCCCACACTTTTTTTTGCAATTTTCAGTATTTTTTGGATGAAAATACACTTTACGGTAGTCTTTCTACCGTAATGCATTGCGACCATTACAGTAATTAAAATACCGTTGTAAATGCATTCAACCATTACGATAATTAAAATACCTTTGTAAATAGAAATAGAATTACGGTACTTATAGTATCGTAATAAGATAAACATCTATTACAGTACTTTAATTACCATAATAACAATGCATTGCACCTATTACGGTAATTAAAATACCGTTGTAAATAGAGATATAATTATGGTACTGTAATAACATAAACATCTATTATGGTACTTTAATTACCGTAATAACATAGAGTATTACGGTAATTAAAATATTTTAAAGTAGTATTACGGTAATTTAAGTACCGTAATATTGCCCAACTCATTACGAAAGATTGTTTACTCTCTCGAGCCTACTATTTACTTCCTCTCTCGACAAAAATCCACGTTAGTTCTAATTTTTCAAATCTCAAATTTTTAGGATATAATCTCAACTTAATTTTTGTATGGTTCTTAAAATTTTAGAACTAAAACACGTTTAAATAGGTGTTTTTGAGCGAGAGAGTAGATCCACATGGTGCTCCAATGGGAGCATAGATTTTTTGAAAAGGGTAACCCTAACATTAGCTTTTAAAGTATTATGGTACTTAACCATAATATTGTAAGTACCGTAATACTTTAAAAGCTTCAAACCAAAGCTAATATCAAGGTTACCCTTTTCAAAAAAATCTATGTTCCCATGGGAGCACGATGTGGATCTACTCCCTTGTTCAAAAACATCTATTTAAGTGTGTTTTCATTCTAAAATTTTGAGAACCATATAAAAATTAGGTAGAGATTATATCTTAAGAATTTAAGATTTGAAAAATTAGAGCTAACGTGGATTTTTGTCAAGGGAGTAAATAAAAAGTAGGCGTGAGAGAGTAAAAAAATCTTTCGTGTTGAGTTGGGCAATATTACGGCACTTAAATTACCGTAATATTACTTTAAAATATTACAGTATTTTAATTACTGTAATACTTTATGTTATTACGGTAATTAAAGTACCGTAATACTCTATGTTATTACTATAATTAAAGTACCGTAATATATGTTTATGTTATTACGGTACTAGAAGTACCGTAGTATTCTATCTCTATTTACA
Source organism: Amborella trichopoda (assembly GCF_054954075.1). Classification (NCBI taxonomy): domain Eukaryota; kingdom Viridiplantae; phylum Streptophyta; class Magnoliopsida; order Amborellales; family Amborellaceae; genus Amborella; species Amborella trichopoda. The sequence continues at coordinate 2,363,216 of NC_142348.1, forward strand.
ACAGTATTTCAATTACCGTAACGGTCGCAATGCATTTCGGTAGAAAGACTACCGTAAAAGGTATTTTCATCCAAAAAAAAGCCGAAAATTGAGAAAAAAGAGTGTGTCAGAGGTTTTGGAAAGTTTGGGTTTTTTTTTGTGATTTTCTTAAAATTAAGGTATATTAACGATAATTTCTCTATTTTTTGTTATTTATTATTTTATAGATAAAATAATATATAAAATATTATTTTTTTTATCCGATAGAGTTTGAAACCTGATCCAAATCCCATGTATGCTTTTTGGATCCAGATTCAGCTTTGAATATTTTGAATCTGATTGGATCCAGATCTGAACCCATGTATATTTTTCGGATCTGAATATGAATTGAAATCCTAGTGGATCCAATCCTGATCCAACCCATGCTCAGCCCTACCTAAGGCCTTTGGTTAGGTTGCTGGCCGAACCCGGCCTTGGCCCATTAGGGTTGTAGCAAGCCTAATGGAGATTAAAAGAGAAAATATATATAAATTGAAAAAAAAATCAGGCTGGACCTACCGGGCCCAGACCTCAAGCCAAATTTTGTGGCTCAGGCCCTCTTTTTCTAGGTCGGGTTGACCATGCAGTCCAGCCCTAGCCCTAAAACCCATTCAAGCTAATTGAGTGCCTACGCGAATTTGAACAGAGGAGATATAGTTTGCAGCAAGAGTTTGGACCTACAAACAAACATCATCAGCAGGCAGCCTAATACCAAAATAGACATAGCATAACTTCCAGGTCCCCCAAGCCAGTTATAGGTATGACAACTTACAGTCTCATCAGAAAATTCTCACCCAACAATTGTGTGTGCGATTCTATTTCGGAGCCACCGCTGAATCAAAATACAGGAAAAGCATGAGCTCGACTACCAATTTCACTGACAGTCATTTTCTAAGTAAGATATGGATATGAAGCTTCATAGGCACTCATTTAACACCATCAGTGTTGAGTCTAACTGATTTCAGTGATCCAAATCACTGATCTAACACCTTGATAGAGCCAATAGTTTTAGTGGTATAACAGAATTGGAAGTCATCAGACTTTCAATTCAGAACTCACTACATTTTCCCCACAGAAGACTGAGAAGTAAAACAGGCCAGCAATTGAAGTGTTTAATGTCAGTTGAAAGTTTCAATGAGCTTCCCTTCTCTTTTGGGTATGTATTTTGTGGCAAGATTCCGCAAGTCTACAGATGGTATTATATAGGGAAATTATCGTTAATATACTTTAAATTTAACAAAATTAGAAAAAAACCTCAAACTACTCAAAATCTCACCCACACCCTTTTTATCAATTTTCGTGATTTTTTAGATGAAAATGCCCTTTACAGTAGTCTTTCTACCGGAATGGCATGATAGAATTACGGTACTTTGAGTACCGTAATACTCATTACGGTAGTCTTAGTACCATAATGCTCCTTAATATCATTACGGTCATAAAAAGACCGTAATGCTCCGAAGTCCATTGAAACTCATTACGGTCCTAAGAGTCCCATAATGCTCATTACGGTACTCTTAGTACCGTAGTGCTCCTTAAGACAATTAAGGTCATAAAAGACCGTAATGGTCCAATATCCACTGAAATTCCAACGAACTTCGGACTATTACAGTCTTTTTATGACCACAAAGAAGTTTAAGAACATTACGGTAAAAAAACTACCGTAAAAGGCATTTTCGTCCAAAAAATCGTGAAAATTGGGAAAAAAAGTATGGGCGAGGTTTGGGAAAGTTTGCGGTTTTTTTTCAATTTTGTTAAAATTAATGTATATTAACGATAATTTCTCTATTATATACTATAACATCATCTACCTATAGTATGGATAAATTAATCACCCTTAGCTATCGGATATGAAATTTGACAGCTTGAGCTATCACACTTGTAAAATCTTATTTAGACTTTGAACCTGATCAATGACACAAGCTACCTCCCAAATTACACGTTTAATAGCTAAGGGTGTTTGTAACTTCTTTGTACCTTCTTATTGTATACTTTTCCAAATGTGAAATCACCTCAACAACCTCAAAGCACATTTTGTGGCGGCATGCAAATAAGGGCCTCACATTGTATCCAACTTTGAAAGCCCTTGATTCTAGTAGTAACTTAATGTACATAAGCTTCATCATTTTCTCATGCTTTTTATGGAACCCCTTGATTTTAAAGAGTAATTCACTAAAATGCCACTAAATGAGCATGTAGATATATGAATAACTAATGGAAATCAGTTAACAAAATGGATAAAACATTCGAAAGCAGAGGACCCATGGAATATTATGTGCTTTTATCTATCCCCCTCAATGTCTTTTAGTGAGCCTTAGAAATTCTATTGTGCTTGTTCTCCAGCTTTGGAAATTAGTTGGCAAATGTGTCACTCGATGTGCATGTAGCAAAATGTATTGTATTCAAGAGAGAGATGATGGAGTGTTGTCCATCTTCCTCCTATATATAGGAAGCAGATTATGGGACCCATGCTCTTGCTCCATTGGGGATTCAAGGGGAATCCCTTGATTTTGGAGTTTGGACTCCTTTCTACAAAACCTCTCTGCTTTTCAATGGTCTTTTCACTTTGCACTCTTCTTCTCATGTCCTTGTTATTGCATGCTTCTCCGCATCTTGAAGTACAATGCTTACATGTTATACCTAAAAGAAACAAACAAACAAAAAAAAAGTTGGCAAACCCTAGCTCTTACAACCATCACAGGGATTAGGGATCTAAATCTTAGGCTTGTAGAAAAAATAGAGAAAAAAAATGGCCCCCTTCATCCTAGGGATTAGGGATCTAAATATTGGGTTTTATCTTTCAAGCATATGCTAGATTTCTGAAATCAATAGCTTAGAAAGAGAACAAGAACAATATAATTACATACGAAGACATCCATACAAGGTTTAGACAAAAATGATCCCATTTTCTTTTATAGTGTCGAGTAGAATGCCAATCTTCCCTTCAATTCTCTCACCCTTCCTCGGTTCATAGGACATAGCAAATACATCAGCATCTTTTGATCGCTCAGCAATCAATCTCCCAATGGTCCGGCAAGCATCCACATCATTGAGAGAAGGCAATGTATTCCTCAAATCCTTTGCATTTGTGGAGGCCACTGAAATCACTTTGCTGGTCCCTCGATGCATCACCTTTGCATGGATGAACCTCTTAGAGAAGAATACATCTAGTAAGAACGGTCTCATGTACATGTCGGTCTTCTGTTTCCAGGACTTCCTATTTGGTTTCTTTGCAGCTTCGCTGCGAGATCTACGTGTCCATGCACATTGCACTACATTTCTCTACAATACCAATTTCATTGAATACTTTTAAGTATGTACCCAATCAAAATCAGATAATTCAGATGTGAGAAATGAAAATTATTTTAGTAAAAGCGTGTGATACTCATTCTTTAGGATTTCTTAATTTTGTACCTAATCATACATACAATTGTTGCCCCAAATTATTCACAGGAAAGTAATGTATACTCCAATGGACTGTTCCATTGGAATCACCCCAGGCCAATGGAATTATGGATCGCGGAGGAGAGAGAATGGAACCATCCAGAACCAGAGATGGACCAAATTGGTGAGCCCCTTCTCTCTAATGCCTGCCCATCATTACACTGGAGAACGATCAACATGGACATATACTTTCCCGGAATTCTTTAGGCAAAGCTATGGTGAGAATGATACAAAGGTCAAAAGAAAAACTGTGTAGACGTTTCAAGTGGGTTTATTGTAAAGCCAGGCTATTGAACTGCTAGTTAGTAAAATGGGCTTGTTTAAAGTTTCCAGGTATGCGTTCTGCCATTTTCTTTCTCAAATCTCCATTCCCTTTATTTACGAGTTGCATTCAACCGATGTATCTGAGGCATGTAGTGTATGTAGCCCTGCATAATTGTATGTTCAAGTCCTAGACCTCAATCAAGTAATATAGGGCTCAAGAAATGGTATGTCAGATGAGGTATCAGGAATGAGTGAGATTCAATGATAAAAAATCAGAAGACTACAGGAAGTTCCAGTGAAAAATGCCTAAAAGAAAGAATTGGACAGTGTCTTGATCCATGAAATCAAAGGATATGTTTATGTGATTTACATAGTGTGGTGCACACATAAGCTTTCCAACATCGGGTCTAATTGGTGGATGGTGGAGATGAGCCGTGTTCTAGTTCTTAGGGCATTTTTTTGCTTTTAGGTCTATGAGCAGGAAAATGGCTTATCCCCCCTGTTCATTGACGGATCGCAAATAGCTGGTCTGTGTACCCTGTATTTAGAGATGCAACTTGTACAATATACCAAAGCACATGCGTGTGAGGATCTATAGAGATCTCACCTTAGCTAAATCCAAAAACCATGGACTAATGGAGTGAGGGCCAAATCCTTAAAGACCCAGGATTCCCAAGCAACCTCAGTATATTTTGATTCTCATCCAACAGAATAACCATTTGCATAATGGCAGATGGTCCTTACTCATCACTATCACCAAGTAATTTCAGCTTCTATAACTGATGCATTCAGATTTTCGACTCATCTAGATTTTTATATCAATCAACCAACCTGTGGAGAGAAGTTCTAAGTAAATCTATTGATGCTAAGAATCTTGTTCTCAATTGAGTAGCAGAGAAAATGATTGGGAAGGCTAAAGATATCTCAAATGTTCTTATGGTATCCTTTGTATAGTTTTCTGATGCATATAAATTTTCCATCCAAATACTCTATGGTTCTCAGTAGTGTTCTAAAACAAGGATTCAGTGTGGGACTGGCTAGGGTCCGACGCCCTAGTTAGCTCAGACTGTCAAAGACTTGACCGAGTCCAAACAAAATAATAAAGGAAATTTATAAAAATACACCTAACTTTCAACAATTTGACAGCTCAACCTTTTTCAACCATTCTAATTCATGGTCGTGTATTTTGATTGAAATTAAACTGCAGAAATGGGTAAAAGGTTGAACGGTTGAACTCTTACGTGTATTTTGATAAACTCCCCAAATAAGAACAAATTATTGAGAACAAATGTTTGGTTCTGGCTTTGGTTCTAGTATTCTAGACTCCACATCTGGCCGAGCCTGAATCACTCGGACGAGTCCGAGCCACACTCGCTGAGTTTTAATACAACGCTACATTCTCATTTTGTCTGCCTAAATTAAAAAATATTCTCCAGTCATATCGAAATGTCAACCATTTTGAAACTTTTCTTGAACTGATCAGAAACGAATACCTCTTCCTTCAACAAATCTTTCATTTCCTTGACATGAAATCAAAGAAACTCAAGATGAAGGTCATAGACACCAACCAATAATCTCAGAAACAAACAGTTGTCGATTTTCAATTCTATAAAGGGAGAACCTTGAGAGAGAGAGAGAGAGAGACAGAGAGAGAGATAGAGAGAGAGAGAAAAACTTCTAAGGAGAGAAATGAAGATCGAGAAACCTTGAGAGAGAGAGAGAGAGGGAGAGGAAGATAAAGAAACCTCTAGAGAGAGAGGGAGGGATGAAAAGAGAGAGAGAATACGATAAACCTTTAGCCTTTAGATAGAGAGAACCCTTTAGAGAGAGAGAGAGAGAGGAAGATAGAGAACAGTTCTAAGAGACTGAGGAGATAGAGAATTCGAGAGAGAAAAGAGAATTCTTTCTGGGTTTTCTACTCATTTGATTGGCCAACGAAGGACATTGTGTATTTCAAAAACACCGAAGAGAGAGAGAGAGAGATACAAATCCACAGTCCAGTTGAGTGTTATCCATTCTCTCTCTTCTCAAAAACATCAAAGAGAGAGATACAAATTCACAGTCCAGTTGAGTGTTACTCCCTCTCTCACTCAAGCAATCAAACCCCAAGAAGAAGCAATCAAAAGGGAAATGCAAGTTCTCGAATGAGATCAAAAGAAAAATTTGTTCAATGAAGCATTAGAAATGCCTAAAAGTAAGAGTATTTACCCTCGGGGAAAGGGGCTCGGCCTGTGAATTTCCTAGAGAGAGATTGTGTAATGGAAACGAGGAAGACCATGAGAAAGAACAAGGTTTGATTCTCCTCTCACTGTTTCCATCAAAACAGAGGCCATTAGGGCTGCTGATTTTTAAGAGAGATGAAGTTGAAGCAGCGACCGCCATTTCCAATCCCAACAATAGCAAAACCAAGGAATAACAGAACCTGAAGAAAACTAGGTTTAGGGTTTTTGGTCTAAGGTTTTCAAATTTTAGGGTTCATGGAGGATTAGAATTTAGGGTTGATACGAGCAGAGAAGCCGGCCTCAGGACAAAGATTTGATGCTAAGAACCACGAGAAGAGAGTAAGTCAGGACATTGACGTTTCCAACGTTGGACCAGTAAGTTGGACGGTGATATGAGTGTGAATTCCACCAAAGTCAGGTGCTTGGGCTTGAGTGGTGGTTCGATCAATACGTTGAACGGTGATGGAGGAGTGAATCCCTCTTGGGCTTGAGTGCTTAGCACTTCACTTTTAGCGCTGCTGCGTCTCAAGTTTGATTCCCATGGAAAAATAATCAATAAAAAATATGTGATTGGATCTTGACCGTCCAAAAATTAGATGGATAATCTCCCGAGTCTTAGTACACAATGCTCTTGAGACACATTTAGAGTGTATATTAAAGAATTTATAAAAAGAGGTCTTATTTTATTTTTAATAAATAAATAAATTTGACCACTTGCAATATTTAGGGGTATTTCAGTTTTTTTATTTATTTCAATATCTTTATTTATTTCAAATTATTTTTGTACTTAAGGCAAGCAAGTGATGACGAGAAAGATAAATATTAATCCGATGTATAGAAAAAGTGCGAATCGAGTTGAGGTCGTGGTGGAAGACTTGAGCCTTGGTTTAGGTTTCCATTCCGTGAGACAGTCGAAAAACCGTTAATTATTTCTAATTCTAAAAACGAATAAGGGCATGTATTCCCCACTGATCTACTAAAAAAAAAAAAAGTATAAACGGGTAGGGGCATGTATTCCCCACTGAGACTTAAAATCTTTATGTTTTTCATTGTCATACATCTCGATGTCGAGATGATCAGTCATAGGGTTTTCAACATTAAAACTACCTTTTTCGATGGATTTTTTAGGGGCATTCGTAGTTCTACATTATAAGATAGCATCCTTATATAAACTTTTTCCATGGTAAAATTTGGAAGTGTGCCTTAATTAGATTGTTTAAGGTTGTAACTTTATAGAAACCACACCCAAATATAAAAGAATGGGATACTAATTCTAAATTCCGATAATAAAATGAAATGCTTCTTAAAATTTCTTTTTTATTTTTGAGGTAATTATTGCATATATACCCTAATTGGAAAAAAAAACCTCAAACTTTCGTTTATCTCGTCTATACCCTTTTTTTTCATTTTTAGCTTTTTTTGGACTAAAATGACCTTCACAGTAGTCTTACTATCATAATACATATCATTTTATAAATACCGTAGTAACTTCAAGTAATATTATAGTATTTTAAGTATCGTAAAACTCCGGTAAAGTACCCTAAAATTTTGGTCATGACCGTGAAGCCAATTACGATACTTTAAGTACCGTAAAAACTAATATACGGCATTTTAAGTACCGTAAAAACTTATACGGCACTTAAAATGCCGTAAATCCTTTTATCATTTTTTTATATTTATCTCTTTCATCTTTAATTCTTTTTATGTTTATATCTTCTTTATCTTTAATTCTTTTTAATATTTATCTCTTCTTTCTCTCTCTAATTCCTTTTTATCTCTTCTTTCTCTCTCTAATTCTTTTTTATCTCTTCTTTCTCTCTCTAATTCTTTTTTATCTCTTCTTTCTCTCTCTACAACCTCATCATTGTTTTCTTAGATAGATCATATCATCTGTTTTACATAGCCGAACTCAATGTTTGATTACTCTCTCTAAGGAAATGATGATGAGATTGTAGAGAGAGAAAAAAAAGGTAAATATTAAAAAAATTAGAGAGAGAAAGAATAGAGAAACATAAAAATAATTAGAGATAAAAAACATTTACGGCATTTTAAATGCCGTATAACATGGGTTAGTGTTTACGGTATTTAAAATACCATATAAGGGTAGTGTAAGTTTACGATACTTAAAGTACCGTATAAAATGCCCTCAGTATTACGGTACTAAAAGTACTATATAAAATTCTCTAAATATTACGGTACTCAAAGTAGCATATAACATGCACTAACTATTACGGTAATACGACTACCGTGAATGTTATTTTAGTAAAAAAAAAAAAAACCAAAAATGAAAAAAAAAAAGAAAAAAAAAAGGTGCAGAAGAGATAAACAAAAGTTTGAGATTTTTTTCCAATTAAACTTAAATTAAAATATATTTATGATAATGTCCCTTCTTAATAAATTATGTTCATGGTTCTTAAAAGGGAAAGGATATCTGTTTTCATGAGAGTACATTGCCTATTTACTCCCTTGGGCCCAAAATTTGGGAATGTAATCTCTTCAATCCATATGAGAACCTCAATAAAAAAAATTTCCTGAAAAAAATAATCTCAGTATTAAATAAAGATAGTTCTAAATACTAAAAAACTCATTTTTTTTATTTTTTATTTTAGAATAATCATCTAGAGTTAGTCAGGTTGTCTCAACATTTAAGTTCGAAAAAAATCGACCTTCTGACCGAGGGAGTAGATGTATATTGTGCTACCGCATGAGCATGTCATATGCGCTCATTGGTGGGCGGTGATAGCCTCACCATATGGATCATATTATAATCACCCCATTATACTCATCTCATGATACATGCATGGTTTCATTATTAGGATCAATATTTTAAAACCCAAACCCAGTGATTTCTATTGTGGATTTGTGATTTGAGAATTGGTCCAGTGATTTCTATTGTGGATTTGTGATTTGAGAATTGGTCCAGTGATTTCTATTGTGGATTTGTGATTTGAGAATTGGCCCAGTGATTTCTATTCTGGATTTGTGATTTGAGAATTGGTCCAGTGATTTCTATTCTGGATTTGTGATTTGTGAATTGGTCCAGTGATTTCTATTTTGGATTTGTGATTTGAGAATTGGTTGGGACCGAACAGTTACCAAGATAGTATGGATCCCGGCCCGATTCCCTTTAATACCCCGTTTTATGTATTTTCTTTCTTCTTAATTTTAAACTTATCTAATTTTCTTTATGCCCCATTCTAAATCCCCACCTCATAAACCCAATTTTAATTTTAATTTTTCAATATCATTCTAGTTCATGGATTCGGACTGATTCATAATCGATTTGAATCACGGATCCAATAATCCAATACAGATACGTGGATGAACAATCCACCCCACGACATCCACACATATTTTAAGAGATAGGAAGCTGATTTGCGAACTTCTAAGTAATATTATAAGTATCCAGAACAATAAAGACAGAGAGAGAACAATTTCTATTGAACATAGATATGAAAGAATAAGTATCCATAACAACAAAGACAAATGGGGGAGAGAGAGTGAATAATTTCTATTAACCATGGATATTGAATCCGTTTGGGTACCTGGATAAGGTTATCCAGGTATTGGATCCTTATCCTTTGTTTGGGTAACACAACGGGATAACCTTATTCCACCCAAAGAGGTGGAATAAGTTAATCCAAACTTTTTTGGATTACACTGTCCCACCCGAAATTATACGTTCACTTCAATTTGTTGAGCTATTTTCACGTCCACCCACCATGAAATACATCGCAACTATAGACCTTGAGATGAAGAAGCCCAAACACTGTCGCTCTCTCTTCCTCACACAGCTAAGAATCCCTTCCTTGCTGTGATAATTACTCCATTTCCTTGTCGAAGAGATTCAGACCATTGCCAAAAAATTATAAACTCCAAAAAATTCTTAAGATTATCTCAAAATCTATTTTTATATTTAATTATAAAATTCTAAACTCCAAAAATAGTTCAAATCAAGCAAATCTATAAATATATGAAAATCTTGAAAATAAATAGATAATATATCGTAAGATGCACTATTTTTGGGACTCAAAATCTTTTTTTTTTCTTTAATATTCATACATCTTGATGTCAAGATGATAAATTAGAGGTTTTTTCAACATTTAAACAATTTTTTTCAATGGATTTTTTAGGTGCATCTATAAGTCTACATTTTAAGGTTGCAACCTTATATAAACTTTTCCCAATAAGCTGGTTGCAAAGCACATCCAGCTTGACCCCAAAAAATAGGGTATGTCTGACCCCAAAAAATAGGGTATGTCCCACAAAATGTAGCCTAAGGGCTGGGCCACCATAGGTAGAGGGTTGGCCCGGCCCAATCCTATATCTTCATTTCTTTTGTTTACTCTTTTTTTAAAAAAATTAGGCTCCGCCTAAACAAGCCCAAGGTCACTTCAGCCCGATAACCTAGACGGGATCGAGCTAAGGCTGCCTTGCCCCAATCCCGGACAATTGCAAACCCTAGAACTAACAAATACACTTAAAACACTACGCAACGTCGATAGGCAAAAATGAACAGTGATTTATCCTATGCTCATTACCGTCCAAAGTTCATCGCATGATCATAACTGTACGGTAGTATTTCATTTTTCATTTTTTTTCTACAAATCGGAATGATCTAAAATTTAAAGCGCATGTTCATAAAAAATAGAATGATCTAATTAAAATATAAAAAAATAATTTGAAAAATATAAATGGATCAAAATACCCCTGAAATTTTACAAGGGTATTGGGGTCAATTTATATTTTGTAAAATATTTGTTTCATATTTTTATTAAGTGTACCTCACTGAGATGTACACATGTTCCAAATTTCAAATCATTAAAATTTATAGAAAAAAAATGAAAATTGAAACACTACCTAACAATCGTGACCGTGAGATGAACTTTAGACAGTGATGAGCATAGGCGAAATCACTGTTTATTTCACCTATAGGCATTGGAAGGAACAATAAAAAAATATTTTCAATGGAATATATATATATATATATATATATATGATACAATGGAAGGAACAATAAAAAAAATAAGGATTTCACCATAGTTCAAAAATAATAATTTCAAGTTTGAAATGAATGTGTGGAAATAATTATTATAAAATTAATTGTACAGTAATAATATAAAAACTGCAATTGAATTTTTATAGATTCACTTATTCCAGGCAATCCAAACAATAGACAGGCATATCTATGTTTCTTATCAGGTGTTATCCAAACAACAAACAGTCTTATCTCAAGGAGAGACCGATTCCAGGAGAAGCCAATTCCAATATAAGCCTATCCCCAGATAGTCTAATCTGGGTACCCAAACGGACCTTAAAGAATAAGTAGCGAGAACAAGAAAGACAAATGGGATGGGGTGGGGTGGGGTGGGGTGGGGTGGGGTGGGGTGGGGTGGGGAGGGGGGGGGGGGGGAGGGCGGGGGGAGAGGGAGCAATTTCTATTAAACTTAGTGATTAAAGAATACTATCCTCTAAGCTTCAAGTAACATATTACACATTCTCATTTTTAATTAAAAACAACCCCACTCACCAGCTCTTCTTAAGAAGGGCTATGGGAGACCTTCACCTTCATTATGAACAATAAAAAAATTAAGAAATGAAAATTTCTTAAAATAAAAATATGATGAGTACCCTGTAGAATCATCAGATATGCTCCCCTCCCGGTCATTCAACAAACTTATCTGAGCTGAAATAAGCAGCTCCATTTGCGGTGGAGATTGTAAATAATTTCTCCTTGAAAAAACACCATTTTCAATATAATCAGATTTTCTCCTTACTATGTAATGAAATTGTCGATCATATGAAGAATGACATCGGCACCCTCGAAGTGTGAAAAGTGATTTTTGACCTGTAAATTTCGACCACCATATCAATCGCAAACCAAATTTTCCACAATATAAATGTTTTTTTAATAGGGTTTTGCAATATAAATGTTAAAATAGGAGAAAGGGAATGTCACTATAACACTGTTGATGTTTGGTATAAGGTCACAACTCCTAGCCTTCAGATGTGAAATCACGTAGTTAATGATGTGTTGCAGAGTTTGAAAAAATTTTATTTGAATTTTGAATGCACACTTAAAATTATTCAATTTCACATTGGTGACCTTATCCATAGGTGAATGGTCTTATTGTAACTTTCCTGAAAAGTGAAAAGAAAAGTAGAGAGAGAGAGACCTGAATAACACTGTGTGCTGCATATCTTTGCTTGCTTTGATGGAAACTAACATCAATTCTCTCCCAGCTTACACTATTCAGCCCTGTCACCAGCTCTTCTGGAAAATGGAAAATTAGCAAGAGTGAGAGACAGTAGTTGCTTCCAAAATGAGCTACATCTGTTGGTCTGCATTTGAAGGGAGAGAAAGAGAGAGAGAGAGAGAGAGAGAGAGAGAGAAAGAGAGAGAGAGCACATTCAATTCAGTCCAATTAGAAAGAGTGAGACAATAGTTGCTTTCCAAAATGAGCTACATGTATTGGTCTGCATTGGAGAGAGAGAGAGAGAGAGAGCATACAATTCAGTCTACATCCTCAAGTTAATGCACGTTTTTCTTCTTGGGTCAATAATATACAACTGTTCCTACCATGGTTAATCAAATTATCTACCCTGAGGTCAAACTATAAATTTCTGGATTGTGAAATAAGTGAATTGAAAGCTTGTTACAGTAACAATTATCAAAAGCGGGTAAGACAGCTTGTAAAATCTGAAGATGCAGTGGTTTGGTTCATCAAATTTGAATGGAAGCATAGTATTGTAATACCATATAGTATTGCTCTGCAAGGAGCTCAACTAACACTACACAACACTCTTTGAACACGACAAACTTAAACTTCTAATTATTCTTCCAATATGAATGATTTGCAGTGCATGCCTAACAAGCTAAGTCACCTAGACCGGTTTGAGACACTTCTAATGTGTATATAAAATAATTTTTATATGTAGATGCAAGTAATGCAGTAGTAGACCACATGAAGTTAGTGCAGGATGCCTCGGGTTAAAACTCTTGTTTATTGATATGCCCATATCTTAAAGTGGCCACACATGCGCGTGACACTTCAGCAAAAATGATGGGTAACATAGGTAACAAGATAAAAAGAAAACTACACCCAACCATATAAATATAGAAAGCACACAATCATACAAGTTGAACCTTCAGTAAGCACTTATGAACCTTCAGTAAGCACCAACTAGTTCAAACAATTAAAACAAAGTTAAATAGTGAAGACAAAATTTATATGAATGAATAGCTTGATGAATTCAAAAACAAAATGAGAGAAACAGACCGACCTTCTAGAGTGTTGGAGCCATCATCTTTCTTCATAATAGGTCTAGGTTGAGGATCTGCATCTGTTGGCTTCTCTTCATGTACAATATGTGGATATCTCTCGCTTAAAGAATTCTCCCACTAAACTTTCAAACAAAAATGACCCATCAGGTGTGCAACACTGAATTCAAATTAAACTAGAAAAACTAGAAGAGAAAAGAATTTAAAAAGCTAAACCAGTACCTTTGGCAATTCATAGTTCCGTCTGATTGATGATGTTCTCCAGCCTACTATATCTTAACTACAGTTGAGGAAATTTCTGTGAATCCTAGTCTATCATTAGGTTAAGATAATGGCCGATGTTACCAAATAACAACAAAAAGAGATGAAGATTCCACTAACATGGAAACATAATGCACTGTACTTATATAATTAAAATATAGGGAAACTATCATAAATATTCCTTTAATTTTTGGATATTACCAAAATACCCAAATCTCCATTTATCTACACTCATACCCATTTTTGCCTTTTTAGTTTTTCTTTGTTAATGGCGTATTTGCACTTATTACGGATCAATTACATCCATAGTGTTGCAAAGTGGCATGGATACAACATATCCACAATGCCAAAAGCCCCATGGATGTATTAGATCTGTGGTGCTTTTTAGCACCACGGACCCATTACATATGCGGCGCCACAAAGCACCATGGATCTAATAGATCCGTCGTACTTTATCAAGTCTTTTAAACCCACCCGGGCGCTCGTGTGGTTTTGAAATTGTAATGCCCTTTTAAGAAGCATGGCCCAAAGACGAAAGAACCAATAGAGTGAAAGAGTGCATGTGGGTTTTAAAGAGCGTGACAAAGCACCACGGATAGGTATGTGGCACTAATACATCCTTGGTCTTTTTGGTGTTAAGGATATGTTAGATTTCGTGGTGCTTTGTAACACTACGAATGTGATAGATCCTTAATGAGGGCAAATACATCATTAACAAAAAAAAGGTAGAAATGGGTATGAGCATAAATAAATGGAGATTTAGGTATTTTGGCAATATCCAAAAAACAAAAGAAATGTCTCTGATAATTTTCCTAAAATATATAATTCATTCATGCATGCATCTCATTTGTTTGGCAAATAAAAGCATAAGAAGAAAACCGTGGTGCATCTATGATATCTGTAATATTTATACAAATAAATGGTTTGAGAATACAGCAACAATGTAGGCATATCTTTCGCATAATGAAACTAAAAACAAGAACATGAAAAAAGGATAAAACAAGAACATGAAAAAAGGATACGATCATAGGCAACATTCGCATATGCCACTCGCCGTCTGAATGCTCGCAATGCAGAACTACATTATAAAAAAAAAGTATCAAGAGTTCATGTTTCAGAGTAAGGGGAAAGTCAAAATAGTCACACACAATGTACAGCACAAAGGCACTTGATACAAAGGGATTGCATTCAAGCATACATAAAACGCAAATCACCACAGTCAAACATCATGCGCTTTAGCAGTGGAGGTTTCCCATCATCATTATCAGTGAGAAACAGATGCCGACCAGTTCTCCCAAATATCCAGTGAATCACATAACAAGCTGTTTTCTCCATGAAAGGCAAACCTAAAAGAAATGGAACCTGAAACAATAATGACAGGACCAAAAATGAGGACAAAAGCCTGCAATTTTATGGTATAGTCCTCAAAACACTAACAAAAAAATGACATTCATATCTCACATATGATATATGGATCGTACAAGCAAATGGATGAAGATCTAGCAGTATTGTGTTCAAGTCAAGGGCCATGATGAAGCATTTATTTATATCCAATAATCCACCATAAATAGAAAACCATTGCAGAGAGAGAAAGAAGAAGAAGAATGCTTGAATATGTGACTGAAATCTATCAAAACAGATCCCGCTCAGGTATATTTTATGTTGATACATAAACAAAAGCAATGGATAGAGGGAAGAGTAATAGTTGCTTTTCACATTCTCGTTTAGACCAAAATACTAATCAGGAAACAACGTTTACAGTTTCTGCTTGAGATGATCGATCCATTTCCTTTACTCTCTTTTTTCTCCTGACTAGACAAGGAGAATCTTACCTATAGAACTATTAGGTACTTCTTTCAGAATCCTCTTTAAGATTTATCAGATATTCACTAAACGTTGAAATTAGCAGCAATTGCGAAAATGTTAGGCTTATGGTTAGTCATCACAAAGTTCACCTTCTTATTCATATCTAAAAATAGACTGCAGGGCAAATTAAAATCATGTTTAGTCTGAAATTAATATACAACACATACCTGCTTATTTCCCCTTGAACCAAGATGAGGAGTTGCAACAGTTATAAAGTTCATAGCCTCCAGGCCACATATTGTACCCCTTGAAACATCATCACCTGAACCATTGATCGAATCATCTTTGGTTTCCCTTTTCTGAGGAAGCCTGTACAGTTTCCCAATAGCATATCTTGCAACCAATCCTCCCACCGAATGGGCAATGAAAGAAATCTTCCGGACATCACTCTTTCGTCGTATAACTTCTTCAACCTAGAGTTCATTAGTGGTCCAATTTTGTCAAATTTTCAAATATAAACCAAGTTTAGGTCTGTAAAATGGCATTCAAATTGTCATTTTGGTAACATTCACATCACATTATTCTTTAAAGGTTAAAGTTTCACAAACCATATATGAAATTTTAGCATAACATGAAAAGAAATGTATATGTACTGTTCAACTCTAATGTGTTGTGGTTACGTGTTGAAAGGGTAAAGCTTACCTCCTCTGCTAACCGTTCTCCCATTACATCAACTCCATCTAATGTAAGCTTATACACATTTCGCTCACTACCTGCACAAATCACATTTGTCAACCAACGCTTACATAGCGAAAAATATCTTCTACAGAAAAGTTAATACATGCAGCATGCTTCGAAAGTATAGAGTTCCGTTTCATGAGAAAGAGAGGTGATCAGATATTGACCCCAATCACTCTCAAGATGGCAGAAAATCTAACTACCCCAATTCGTCACTACCAAACACCAAATTTTCTGAGCAATGCATCATGGAATTTCCCCATGGGGAGCACGAATTACATAGAAAGATTATCTGGTAGACATTAAAGCCCAACTTACTGCAAAAAATAATCTCCTCAATAAGAGAGCTTCAAAATAATATCAAGGGAAAGATATCACCCTTTTATTTTAATGAGTAAATTCGAAGTGTTTGATAGCCTATATGCGACTCACACAACACGGTTAGCAAAGACATATAAGAAGTACCATCAACCACTTTTAATTCTATATTTTGTTTCCATAAGCATCATTTTCTCTTCTATCAAGACAAACTGTAATGGGATTTTTTTGCATAATTTACAAAATAAAGGAAGTTGCCACTAAGTAATGATTAGAAAGAACAATTAACCAATTAAATGAAATTCAATCCAAAAAATATGACCGCTATAAAGACACTATAACAACCGCTCATTTTCAGACACGGAACATACTTGTACATTCATTTTGAAAATTAATGGAAAACAGTAAACTTTCAAAAGAAAAAAAATGTGACCACTATAATGATCAAAGAAAATATAAGAATGCGAACCAAACGAAATAATTGAAGAAATAAGACTTACAATGAACAAACACTTTATCAGGAAGAGTCCTCACAAATTGCTCAGCAGCAAATTTCCAGTCAGCTTCACTGCAAAGAAACAGAAGGAAACTCAGAATGAGATAACATCATAAGGTAATCAAGAATATGAAAACATATAGAAATTGAAAAATCTGTTGCTGGAACAAGATAAATAGAACCCCATTTAAAAGTTCCATTAATTTATCAGCAAAAAACCTTGAAATGACATAGCGTACCATATTTCAAGAATTCCTGGTGAGATCAATAAGAAGCTCTCAGAAAGGAGACAAATAAAGAAGATGAATTAGAAAGATGGATTTTTTTTTTCCCCAAGTTATGATCAGGTTTCCATCACAGGATCAGCATGACTTTGAACCAAAGCCTGATTCGTCCATGAATAATAAATTAATAACCAATAGACACCAATTTTCTCACAATCATTTTCCTTTTCATAAAAACCTCCGTATCATTCCACAACGTGCATCCTAATTCCAAAATTAAGCAATATTCAGTAAAAAATTAAAATTAAAGCCAAAAAATAAACAAAAGAAAACCACAAAATCAACAATTACACTGCCACAATAATAAAAAATCAAAACGTCGATCCTAAAACCGAATAAAACATAATAAAAAAAACATTAAAAAAAAAAAAAAACTGTAAAATGTAGTTAAGCAGAGAAGCGACAGAATCGTAATCACCTGCCTAATATGCCATTAACCATGATTACGAGGTGATCTGGAGCAGAAGAAGCGGCGGAGCTCCATACGTCTTCACCGGCATTAATGGAAATAGATTGAACATTGTCATTTGAAGCGAAGGAATCCATCGATTATCAGAGCATTCCTTTGATCAAATCACAAAAAAAAAACCCTAATCCTAACTTTTCTTTTTTGCTCGGTGAATTTTTATTCTTATTCTAAAAATTACAATTTAATGATGGAAAAGGGTGACAGACAAGATGTTGCAGAGAATTTCTGGTATTTTTCAGGACAAATATGTAAAAAATAAAATACGATTAAAAAATAAAAAGTGGGGAAACAGAAGCGTCGAAGACTATTTATAGGTAACCGAACTTTGGCACGTGCGGGATCGCTGAAACGTATGTTATGAATCGAACGGTTGATATTTGAACGAGCTATCCAGGTAAAGCATCACGAATGTACACGTGGAAATCCTATCCGCCATGCCACGAATGATATATATATTACCGGGAAAGGAATAAACGGCTACGATATGGAGGGATCCTGGCTCGTGTGAAGGAGTGAGATTGACCGTCCATTTTGATTGATAAAAGTTAAAGAGAGAAATTTGATAAAAGAAGTTAGCTATTGGGAAGCGTATAATGATCAAAGAACAAAAAAAAAATCAATAATTGAAAATTATAATAATTGATTAAAAATATTTTATTAAAAATATAAAAATTTATCAAAATATCTACAAGAGAAAAAAATTTTGAGAAAAGTTGACTTTTGTATTGCTATAGGCAGTGTTTATTTGTAGATAAAAATTTTGAGAAAAATTGACTTTTGTATTGCTATAGGCAGTGTTTATTTGTAGATAAAAATTTTGAGAAAAGTTGACTTTTGTATTGCTATAGGCATGTTTAAAAAAACGTCGAGTCAAAGGTTCGACTCGGGAATCGCCATGGACAGTTCGAATCGGCGAAAAAAACGGGAATCGTCCGGTTCTAGAGAGAACCGGACGATTCTGCACAGTGACTCGTCGATTTCACTGTACGGAATCGGCGAGTCCCGTACGGGTGTTTTTTTTTTTTTTTTTTTTTTTTTTTTTTTTTTTTTTTTTTTTTTTTTTTTTTTTTTTTTTTTTTTTTTTTTTTTGTAATCCATGATAGATTTTTTTGTAATACTTGATCAATTTTTTTGTAATCCATGATCGAATTGTTTTTTTTTTTTTTTTGTAATCTATGATCGAATTTTTTGTAATTGAAATGTTTGTTTTTTTTTCTTGTAATCCATGATCGAAATGTTTGTTTTTTCTTTTGTAATCCATGATCGAATTTTTTGTTTTTTGTTTTTTTGTAACCCATGATAGAGTTTTTTGTAATCCATGATTGAATTTTTGTAATCCATAATCGAATTGTTTTTTTCTTTTTTTGTAATCCATGATCGAATTTTTTGTTTTTTTTTGTTTTTTTTTGTTTGTTTTTTTTTGTAATCCATGATCGAATTTTATGTAATCCATAATCGAATTTTATGTAATCCATGATCGAATTTTTTGTAATCCATGATAGAATTTTTTGTAATCCATGATCGAATTTTTTTTAATCCATGATCGAAATGTTTGTTTTTTTTTCTTGTAATCCATGATCGAATTTTTGTTTTTTTTTTTTTTTTGTAACCCATGATAGAATTTTTTATAATCCATGACTGAATTTTTTGTAATCCATGATCGAATTGTTTTTTCTTTTTTTGTAATCCACGACGGAATTTTTTGTTTTTTTTTGTTTTTTTTTTTTTTGTAATCCATGATCGAATTTTATGTAATCCATGATCGAATTTTTTGTAATCCATGATCGAACTTTTTGTAATCCATGATCGAATTTTTTGTAATCCATGATCGAATTTTTTGTAATCCATGATTGAATTTTTTGTTTTTTTTTTTTTAATCCATGATCGAATTTTTTTTGTAATCCATGATAGAATTTTTCGAAAATTTGTGATTTTTTTTATTAATCCATGATCGAATTTTTTTTTGTGATCCATGATAGAATTTTTTGAAAATTTGTGATTTTTTTTTTTTTAATCCATGATTGATTTTTTTGAAAATTTGTTAATTTTTTTTTTTAATCCATATTATTCAAAGAGAAAATGAGAGAGATGATGATTCTGAGGCCACCCTATCCCAGCCATATTATTCACATATCGAGTCCCAACAGCAACAGGGTAGGGATGAGCACGACAGTGCAGGTGAGCATGAAGGATGGACAAGCTTCGGGGTTTTAGATTGGGAACACAACAAAACACTAACACTCAGGGATTTGGAATAGTCAGACGCCTGCTAATATTGATGATTCGTTTTGAGATCGAATCAATGAATTGTTAAACGAATTCAATCAATGGCACCAGCGTGACCAAGAAGAACAATAACGTCGTCTATCATTTTATTTTTAGATCATATGTTACTAATTTTATGCTTTATTGTAGTCCATGTATGTTGATATACTTATTCCATGATAATTTTATGTTTAGCCTTTGTGTGATGTAAATTAAATGCTGAATGACGGTTCATGCAGGGAAAGAACATATCAATATTCGCATATTCATTCAAAAACATGAAAATTCTTAATGGAGTACCCTCATTTCTTATTGAATTCCTCAAAAACAATATTTATAATGAATTTTAATAATTTTTTCTGATTTATTTAAACTTTATTCTGACCGATTCACCCGATTCTCGATCCGGATCGCCGATTTGCAGATCCGGATCAGTTTTTTGGATGCCCGATCCGGGTCACCGATCCATTTTTTAAACCATTGGCTATAGGGAAAAAAATTACAGTCAGAGATTGATTCAAAGGTACCCTCTAGACGGGCCTTTTGGTAAAAAAATAGGTCAAATAGACCCTGAATTATTAATATTTTTTTTTTTTTTATAGTATTCCAACTCTAGAGCATGTCTATTTTGAGGCATTTTAAATTAAATAGAGTAAAGTGTTAAATTGTTAATTTGATAAATTTCTCTTAAAAATATCCAAACTATTCTCGATTTTCTATCAAAATACTGCATATAGTTATTTAAGTAAAGTTATCCATGGCTAAGTGAGAATCAAATTACTAAAATGCCTCGAGTTGTTCAAAATCCTAAAGCGTAAACAAAAGTATTAATAAGTATTTTTTGAGAAAATGAATCAATGGGGTAGATCGTCCATCCACCAATTCCGTGCTCGAGCACCAGTTATTGATCCAAACATGTTTGAATTAGTGATTAAAAAAATGTTAAAATAAAGAAAAAAATTAAAAAAAATTGCTTATACCCTTCAACCAATCCACTTAATCACATTTATTGAATCCCCTTCATCTATGAGCTCTAATCCGTTGAGTTGCAAAGTATGGTGGAAGTGGACCCAAATGTGATGAAATAATAAAAAGGGCAAGTGAAGCTACAACTAACTAACAATAGGGTGACAATGGACCTGGATCTGACCTAGGACCCATTCGGGTCTGAGTATGGTCAAAAAATTGGACTCAGCAAGTCGGATCCCCAAACACTATTCGGGTCCAGGTTCGGTCAAGTCCGGATCCGAGCTTGAGTCCGATAATATTTTTCAGGTCTCAATATATGAAATATACTTAAATGTAGTTAAATACGTAGATATTTTAATTTTTGGATTCGATCAGCTCTTGTGGGGTTTGAGTTTGAGTTTGGTTCTGGGTTCGGGTGTGGTTCTAAGGAATTTAGGTCCGATTGGGTCTGGGTCTGAATCCAAATGCAATCGGACCCGGACCCAGACCCGAACCGACCCGTTGCCACCCCGTAACAAGTGCAGGCACAAAGGGTATGCCTTCAAAATCTTTGAATACTTCCCATTTCCTACCACTACTGGGTTTCCTTTTAAGTTGTTGCATTGTAACTTAATCTTATAAGGTGGGGGTTGGATCCAGTTTGCTCTTTTGGGGTCCTGCCTCAAGTTGAGAGTTATACCACAACATTCTATGGTAATTGAGGCCTACTCTACATATATCTAAGTCAGGTCTTATAAAGGGGGACAAAGGAGAAAATGTTCATGTCAGAGCGATAAATCTTTTCAATACTAAAATACTTTTGATTGTTAAGAATTTTTATCTGAAAAAGGAGAGTTCTGAATATGTATTAACAACATAGTTAGAGCTACTTGAGTGAAACTCTTTTTTTAAAGGGTGTGGTTTGTATAAGGTTGAGACCCGAATCAATCAAAGCAGGCACACCTTTAAATAGTTCCGAAAAGTGTTGTTTTACTAGAAAAAATCTTAGTGATGGTCTAAAAATTTATATTCATTCTAATTATAAAATTTAAGATCGAGCATATCTATAAACACTTGAGAATCTTAAAAATTGACAGTCTAAATAATACATTACAAGATGCACTACTTCTAAGACTTAAAATCTATTATTTCTCATGTCCATGCATCTTGAGGTTGAGATTATCTAATTGGGGCCTTTTTAGTATTGAAACAACCTCTTTTGGTGAATTTTGAAGTGCGCTTTAATTTTAATTATTTAGGGCTTGACCCGCATCAATAATTTGTTGATTTGACCACCTCAAATACTTTTGGAGGTGGTTTGATCCTTCTCATGATATTTTCTCTACATATTTATGGTATGTCCACCAAAATGGGGCCCGGAATATGTAAGGTCAACTAGTATTTTCACCAATTTTGGATCAAGTCTGGGTCAAATATAACCAATACATCTTTCAGACGGACTTTTGCAAAGAGACCACATTTGGATAGAACCTAGAACTTCTCTCTCTCAATTTTTATTTTTTTTGACAAATAGCAAAGTATTTATTGATAAAAGAAGTTACCCAAGAGGATTACTTCTCTCTCTCAAAATTTATAAGAGGTCAAATAAACACAAAGTTGTAGCTATAAGAATCTCATTTCACTGAAACACCTCAAAATTTTATTAAAAAATAACAAAATTACTTATATTTTGAAGTTAGAACCTTGATCATGGGCATTTTGGCAATGTTCTCCCCTTAAGTGATTAAACTAAATGATGTAAATGGCTTTGTTAGTCTTTTCCCAAACCATTTTTAAAAAAATTAAAATATCATTTCTCGTGTTTGGGATAAGAAACAAGAGGGCATTACACCATTTAACCAGGTTTTAGGGGTTCGAGCCAACTAACAAGATTGACCCGCCAGTTCAGGGTTTTATACTCATCAAAAAGAGTTTTTAATGAAAACCATATTCTAGATTGGAACTCAAGACAATCAGGGTAGTTAGATCTTAAATTACTGAAATGGCTGTGCTTTTATTCAGGTTCAACCGAGCAATTTAGGCACTTTTAACTATGTTCTTGAAGAGTCGCCTAAACAAAATTTTAAAAGTAAACACTTTACCAAATAAACCACCTCATTGATTTTTTGGGAATGAATTGACCCTTTTTTTTCTTTTTTCTTTTTTTGAGAAGATAACTAAATGATTTGAC
This sequence comes from Amborella trichopoda, assembly GCF_054954075.1. Classification (NCBI taxonomy): domain Eukaryota; kingdom Viridiplantae; phylum Streptophyta; class Magnoliopsida; order Amborellales; family Amborellaceae; genus Amborella; species Amborella trichopoda. The sequence goes on from NC_142348.1 coordinate 2,386,219, forward strand.
CATTTTATTGATATTCTCTCAAAATGCACCATTTATGTCCAAACACTATAAACTGCCCACCACACAAGCATGAAGTGTGCTCCATTTCAACATTACTTTTGTGTGAAACTAATGCAAAATGAGAATAATAATCATTTATGGGGGTGGTTTCTATAAGGTTGCAACTTTAAACAATCCAATTAAGGCGCACTTCTAAATTTTATCATAACATGTAATTTTGGTGTTAAAAATTCTTAGGATTATTTAAAAATATATTTTCATATCTAATTATAAAATTTTGAACTCCGAAAATGGTTAAAATCATGTAGATCTATAAACATGTGAGAATCTTGAAAATGGACGGTCTAGATAATGTGTTGCAAGATGCACTATTTTTAGGACTCAAAATCTTTTTTTTCATACATTCATACATCTCGATATCGAGATAATCAATTAAAGGGTTTTTCACTATTAAAACAACATTTTCCGATGGATTTTTGAGGTGCACATATAATTCTACATTTTAAGGTTGCAACCTTATATAAACTTTTCCCATCATTTAATTATATCACATGCATATGAAAAGGAGATTTTAAATCCAGTGGTTCTCTAATATATATATATATATATAGAGAGAGAGAGATCCACCCAAATATGCAATTTCTAGTTGGTGGGTAAAGAAAGAGATACAAGAGATGACAATTTAAAAATAATTGGGCATCTTTTTTCTCTTTTAAATAGCCAAAAGTTGAAATTTGCAAAAATATTTTGCCTTTTAGAAAAAATACATAGATGACCCAACAAAGGTACATGAACACGTTGGATTTTTTGGGTATGGATAGGAATGAAACAACAACTATTGTGATAGAACAAAAACATTTAAACATGAGTGCCAAGGCTCTTGTCCTCTTTCATTTAATTGAATAATATCTTTTGATGAGAGAGAAAGGGCTAGATAGAGAGAAGGGGGAAGAGAGGGAAAAAACAGGGTGGGCATAATACATGCAATAAATTCTAATCTTTGACTCTCACTTTTGAGCCACTCCTTGTTTCAAAATTTAAAATTTTAATTGAGAGAGTCATAAATTAATTAAAGTTGAAAGAGGAAGAAATGTCAAATACTCTTCAAGATAATGTGGAGACAAATGCATCTATGCCAAAAGTCTGTTATTCTGCAAATATCATAAAATTAAACTGGAGCATGAGATGTTCCTTGCATTGGTGAAATATTGATAAATTCACAGGCAAATTGAGATGAAGATTTGGTATATATTTGTAAATAATAAATTTAGCAGATTATATAATACAGCAAAAGTTCATATAAGGTTGCAACTTTTTATTATTGAAGTAAGGTACACCTCCAATGTTGGAGAGCCCTACAACTGATCATCTCAACCTCGAGGCATATGGATACGAAGAGAAAAAAAATTTCAAATATAAAAAACAGGAAAGTTTTATATGCTTCCCCTATAGCATAAAACTTATGTACTTCCCATTATCCAACCATTGAACGGAGGGCTAAGATTGCCCCAATCACAATGTAACATCTCTACACTATTTTTTTTAAAAAAAAATTTCTATAAATTATTTTGACATTAAATTTTGGACTTTCAATCCTTCTATTAAACTCGCACTAGCGAAAAATATATAAAAAAAATATTTTCAATAAAATAAAATCACCAAATACCCCTGAAAGTTTCAAGGGGTATTTTGATCATTATATTTTATAGAAAAATTATTTTTAATATTTTTTATAGGTGCGCCCTAATGAAAAGATGACACGTACCAAATTTCATATCTTTATAATTTGTATAAAAAAACTAAAAAAAAAATATTTTGAGATGTCGGATCTAAGATCAAACAATGAGTAGCTCTCTTGATCAAAATTGGATGGCTAGATGGTAGGAGAAGTATAAAACCCTTTTTTAAAAAAATATTGCATCTTGTAACAAGTTATCTAGACAATCTATATTTAAGATTTTCAAGTGTTTTTATAACCTTTTCTATTTTTCAAATTGTAGATTTCATAACTAGAGATAAAAATAAGTCCTCAAGCCATCTCAAGCCATCATACCGATACCATAACCACGGCTCCAAGCAAATTTTAGAACCACGCCTCACTTTTACAAAGAGCGTGCCGTACACAAACCTCGCCAATCGTTATATAAATCATTATCAATGTTTAATATAAGTCCTAATTCTTACATAAATCATTATTAATGTTTGTTTATTTAACTAATATTCGTAAGGGATGTATACTATGAAACCATCTACATTTGTTATAAACAAGTCATGATTATTCCTAGTCATCAGATGTCAAGATGGATGGCTCAGATTATCACAAGGTTTGAGAAAAAAAAATTGAATTTTGAACCTAAGAGTAATTGTGATTTTTTTTTTTTTTTTTGCGTGAGTCAGTAAGGAGAGGGCCCCTACTTTTGATAGGAATTGAGCCCGAACAAAACATTGTAAATCGCCAAACGCTAACCAATTAAGCACGGGCTGTTAAAAATAGTTTTCCGAGTGTTCACAAATCCATTAGATCCATTCCATTTTTAGAGTTTCAAATCACGGGGCAGAAATATATTTCCAATTCATCATAGAGGTTTTCAGAACCAGAAATCCATTTTCTGGTGGGGTTTTGAGGTATTCTGCTACACTTTTATGGTGAAGATGTAGCATTAAAACAAATCATACACAATTTCCTAATAACAATAAAATATAAACCAAGAAAAGTGGGATAAGCATATTCTATACCAAGAACAAAATACTCATCCACTCCAACAATATCCAATAAGGAAAATTTATCAAAATACGCATCAACTGCTTAACATTTTACCCATATCTTTTGATTGAATTTCAAAATACCCATCTAAGAGTGACAACAGGTCAGGTATGGGTCGGGTTCTACTGGACCCGACCCAAAATTTCACTTGTGGACCCGAACCCGAACCCGACAGGTCCAAAAAGATCCTACCCGGACCCGTACCCGAGAGGCTTATTTGGACCCAAGACTCGGACCCGTATCCGGCAAATTGGCGATGACCCCTGCTTTGGTTTTACAAAAAAAAAAAAAAGGGCATAGAGAAAAATCACAGGATCCGTTCTCTCTCTAGCCGTATTGATTAGGCAATACCTCACATATTTGCTTGTATCCATGTGTTTATTCAGAGTCTTTTTGCAATACAATCACCATTAAAGAACAAGAAAACAGCCTTCAGAAGCTCGAAAACCCTTGAGTTGCAGATTATAGCCAGGCTCTGCTCTCCAAGAGAGCCCACTTTCACCCACATCACAGGGAATAAAACTGAGAGAGCCCCACTGTAAAAGACCAACCTTTCACAGTGAAATAGCCAACAAAGAGAAGGAATAGGAAGGCACTGATGGATCTGGGGGAGCTTAGAGAGAGAGGGGGTGAAATTCGTCACCGCCATCAAAACCCCCGTCTCTCTAAAGCTCACCCAATACACTGTAATGTATTAATAAATAAAACTACGGGTAGTCACAGTTACTATTTACTTTTATACAAGGTAGTCACAGTTACTATTGACTGTTAGATGTGAAATTGGATGGGTGCATTTATTTTATTAACCAAGCTCAATATTCAAAAGAATTTTTCTCGAACTTTGTAAAACACCCAAGCTATTAGATTTCACATCGGATGGTTACAAGTAATTGTGACTTCTTCGTACCAATGGTAAATGGACTCATTATATACAAAGAAAAAAAACCATCGAGTTTCCCATAGCTTCAAGATAAAAATTTTAAGGAGAAAAGGGCAACCCAAATAATAACAAACTAAATACAAGTAAAGACAGAAAAAGGAAACGCAAGACCAGACTGCCTCCAATAGCAACTCACTGCAAAATCCGGAGTTCTCCATAGCTTCAAGATAAAAATTTTAAGGAGAAATAGGCACCCCAAATGAAAGGAAAAGCAAAACCAGACTGCCTCCAATAGGAATTCACTTCACCAAATCCAGCAAACAAGACATTACAAACATACCAATAACCATAGCACCCTAACATTCAATAGAATACAAAACTGGTAGAGAGAGATACTGGGTCCTTTTAACCCCTCAGTACCTCATTGTACATGTAAAAAACATACAATAGATACACACACATTATTTTAAATATGCATGTATATGAACTACGCCACACTTTGCAATAGACCAAATCAAAATGAACCTAAGACTTCTAAATAGTTAAGCCGAATGTGTCCACAAAAATTGCAATGACCTTATGCCTACACTAAAACAAAAAAAAAAAAATTTTTTTTTTTTTTTTTTTTTGGAGAACCATGATATATGCTTTTTCAGCATGATGACCCCACAGATATCTCTATCAATCTCCCAGTTGATATGAGAGGGTAATTGGGTCCTTTCAGAGATCAAAGACTGACCTCCATTGTTGCCTTTTTCCCCTCATAAATTAGAGCAGCCGCCATAGCACGTTTTCTTCTCTCTCTACAGTGAAGCCTAGCACTGAACTCCATTGATGGATTTTTTGTTTCTTCCCTTAGAGTGAAGCTTCGACATGATGGTGCTCAAGGTTTCGTAGCACGATCCTTGCAAATACCTTGGCTTCAATGGGAGCACTGGCCGCTGCTGCTGCTGCTGCTGCTCGGAGGACGCGCGCTGCCCCTGCCTTCTGCAACAGGCTCGCATGGTGTAGTGCATGCCGCCCACCAGGAATGGTAAACTGAGAGAGAGAGAGAGCTTAAGTCAACATCCAAAATGTAAAAGAACGACATATCTGGCAAAGAAAAAGAAGGAAATTCAGTAGGAAAAAGATATCAGATGTGAGGCTTTTCATGGGGTATTTTTATCCACAGCTCCTATGACCAAAGAACTACTACCTTCTTCGATTCCTATTTCAGTTAGCTACAAGGGATGCAGACTACATCAGACACATTAATAACATTATTTCAAATAATTTATCGATCAAATATCTTGCACACATTATATGATTGATGTGGTTAGGTTATGTTCATCTACATATAATTAGGAAAATCTGGAACAGATAGTAGCCTTATCACCATCTAAATAAGCATTTGTTGGGATTAAAATAATTTGACATGCACATAAGCACACACGCACGCTACAGGCAGGCACAATGCACGATCCTTAGCTTAGAAAACAGATGATTTTTAAAATATTTCATTTATATGACTTTTTTATATATTTTCTTTAATCGCTAAGTCAATAATCAAATGTAGTATTTATTTAATTCATCTATTTCTTAAATTCCAACTATTTTTCAGTTCCTTTCTAACATAGTTTGATAGGATCGTGCTACAAAAACCTTGACAACCACCATGTGGAAGCTAGAAAATAAGTATTTGCTAGGATTGTGCAAAAAATCTAGAGCACCACAATGTCTAGAATTCCTCCACACACGAACACATGTGCATGCACGCATGCATGATATATGCATATATATATATATATATATATATATATATATATATATATATATATATATATATATGTGCGTGTGTGTATGCATGTCTGTATGTATAGATACGGATAGATAGAGAGACAGGGAGAAGAAAGAAAACAATGATGGTACAAGTAGGTGGGGTCGAACATACCTGCAGAAGAGCAAAGGCAGCGCATGACCTCAAAATAGACGAAGTGTTACGGAGCATACTAACGAACCTCCCAATCTCTGCCCCACTGAAAATAATAATACACAAAAAAGAATTAGTATTCTTATGTGAAAAAGATTTGGAGTAAATGCCAGAAAACTCAGAGATATCAAAAGCAATTGCTGCACACAAAAATCATGATTGTAAAGAAGCCAAGGTCCAGAGGCTTATGGCAAGGTGATCCCACTGCCCTTTTTATTCCCTATAGTTGCTGAAACTTTTGCCAAAATGCTTGCGAGAGTGTATGGGGCATATTTAGTTATAGGCTTTAAGACTTCAAAAAGAGGATCAACAGTGGCTCATCTGCAGTATGCAGATGATACATCTTTTGTGATGCAAGTGAGAGGGATACGAACTTATGGTTGTTTCTGAGGTATTTCTAGACGCTATCCGGAATACAGATTCATCGTCATCACTAGAGCTTTATCCCAATTATTTGAGGTCGGCTATACAATTTTCGTCATTCTGCTCTAATAAGGGTTATACCGTCAATAAGGCCATAAGTCCTCATATCTTTTCTCACTAATTCCATCCATATCCAGAATACGGGTTAATATGTCAAAGATCAAGGCTAGTGGGTGTCTCCATACCTAGAGAAAAGATGATGAAGCTTGCTAGGCATGTTAGGTATGGGATCCATCAGCTACCTGGCAAGTACTTAGAGTTGTCTTATGGCCCATTTGGATCCTAGAATTTGCATGTCCAGTACAATCCAGAAGAACAGGTTTGGCTTCATTTTTGACACCCATATCTTGGATATTCCAATTCAAAAATAAAAGCTAGAATTGGCATATCCATGATAGGCCAATCCAAAGGAAATCATTGGAAGGTGCGCTGCAGGGAGCGTTAAACCCTTCTCTCCTCCTTAATCACCTAGAGAGAGTGAAGTTAGAGCTAGAAAGAGCATGATTAGAGTGAGAGCAAAATGACAGAGAGAGATGGGTTAGAGAGACAAAATTTAGCACAAGGGCATAATTAGATAAGAGTTAGAGAGAGAAAGGGCATGATTAGAGAATGAGTTAGAGAGAGAAGAGGGTTAGACCGAAAGGACATGATTAAATAATGAGTTAGAGAGAAGAGCGTTAGACAGAGAAAGGACATGATTAAAGAATGAGTTAGAGAGAGAAGAGGGTTAGACAGAGAAAAGACAAGGTTAAAAAGAGAAAAGAACTCAACAGAGAAAGGGCACAACAAAGAGAGAGTTAGAGAGAGAAAGAGGTTAAGAGACAAAAGAGTTACAGAGAGATTGGAAGAACAGATTGATTTGGATTCGTGGGAAGGACATGGTGATTTGAGCTGGTGGGAGGGACACATTGATTAGGGCTCCTAATCAAAATGGATAATTCATGGTAAAACCTGTGTACCAAAATTCAGTGGGGAGGACGTATTGATTTAGGCTCCTATAGAATTGCAGCAATTCTTCTTCAGGCCTGGTGGGGAGGCCATATTGATTTGGGCTCCCAATTGAAATGGAGAATTCTTGGTAAAATCCAGGTACCAGCTCCTTATTCAGAGAGACAAAATTCAGTGGTTGATTGGGTGTGCCAACTCCCCATGTGCTAGCATGGACTTTATTGGATTAGATAAGGCTTTAACCATTCATCATGATGCAAAGAGGGATGGCTCTCCTAATATGTGTATCCTGTGCAAAGAGGAGGCAGAAAGTGTGGATCATTTATTTCTCCCATGCCCTGTTGCTATACAAGTACGGGGAATTATGCTTCGCTCGTTTCATCTTGTGTGGGTGAAACCAAGTAAACAAAGTATATACTTCAAGATTTAACCCAAGACTACCAAAGAGAGGAACTATATTTTCTAGAGGCCATCTATTTCCAAGATCTGGTGGGTAAATGCTTTCGTGACAAAAGCTGTGAGATACAGAGATTGGAAGAACAGAACATGTCAGCAGCCACAGAATTGGCACCTTTGGGAAAAGAATTTTCAGGACACTCCTTGAAAACCATTAGGTGGAATGGCACGTTGGGGAAAAAAATTCAGAGGCACTTAATCGTAGACCTGAAAACTGTTTGGTGGAATTTATTGAAATACAAATGCAGACACCAGTCATGATTGAAGGAAACTCTCAAAATGTCATCTGTTGGGGGAATGACCATGCAAGATGCACAGGGAGGCTCGATATTGTGTTTCAACACATGAAGAATTTACAACTGAAAAGATGAAAGCATTGCTCAATCACACTTGGAGGGAAGCTAACATGAAGGCAGATGCATGGGTCTGGGAGTGTCCAAACAGAATTAATAGATTCTTTTCTGTTTAACAAGATTCTACGTTTGCAATATTGTTTTTTTTTTTTTTTTGAGAAAGTTGACTATTTGTATTGATAGAATATAGAAGGTACAAAATCTTGAGCAGGAAACAGTTAGGCCTTCCCCAATAACTGGGTGGCCTTTACAAACCCCTAAGCGGGCCAGAAAATAAACATAAAAATTGAAATCCTAAGCTAGACTATAGGCCCCTGAGAGGGGTTGAGGCTAGCTCCCTCCCTAGCTAGCGTATCCGCCTCTGCGTTAGATTATCTATAGGTATATAACCAGGACATATTGATAGAGGAACAAACATAATGAATCTCTGCAAAGATATCAAAATATTGTTTGTTAGGGAAAATATCAAAAAGGGGTTAAAACCCCTTGTAATATCACCAAAGGGGTTAAAAGAATAAAACTTGCACTTAAAGGTGTGCTTTTAAGTATCTATGTCAATTAGATACTTCCTAAAAATAAATTTCAAAAAATTCCCAAATTGCCCTTATTCGGCATTGGAACAATAAGGGATATTTGTGTAATTTTACCCCCCCAATGAGTAGCAAATTCATTATTTTATTAGAATTAGGTGGCTCAAGGAAAGTTACTGTTTTACCCTTCTTTGTTATGTTTTAGAAACATGGAACACAATTACTTTCTTTAAAAATACAAGTTTTGTTTTCCTAATACGGAACTTTCAATGGTAATCAGGTCCTTTCGCTCAATCTACTTGCCCGATAGAAAAGATCATTTTAGCCCTAGTTGTTCCGCTTTAAGAAAGTAGAACAAAAGTTTGCATAGGAAAAAATTTAATTCCGTCTTCCTAAAGTTGAACAACTATGACAAAATGGTCATTTTGCTCGGGTAACTAAATTGAGAAAAAAGACCTAATTGGCCCTAAAAGTTCAGTATTAAGAAAATAGAACTTGTATTTTTAAAAAAATAAACTATGTTCCATGTTTTCAAAACAGAACAAAGAGGGGTAATTTTCCTTGAGTTTCTAATTAAATAATGAAGTTTCCCCTCATTTGGGGGTAAAATTACTGAAATATCCTTCATTGTTCGGCTTTTCCAAAGCAGAACAAGGGCAATTTGGGAATTTTTTAATTTATTTTGAGGAATTCAAGAATTTTTCGAGGCGACAAATGCGTGACACAGACACTCTTTAACAAGATAACAGCCCCAGTCATTTTTTGGGGCACCAACCACGAGATTCAAGGGCCTCCCCTCAACATTCCTTCATAAATGGCAAACCTTACTCAGCACCTGCTCTCCAGCCATCTCCCGTGCTCCTCATTGGACCCCACCTCCCCTGGGTCAAACCAAGCTAAATTTCGAAGGGTGCTCTCACGGCAACCCCAGCCCGGCAGGAGTCAGCAGTATCTTCAGGGGCCACAATAGTCTCACTCTGGCTTCCTTTTCCAGCCGCATTGGCCACGGCGACTCCCAATTTGCTGAGCCCATGGCCGTTCTATCCAGCCGCAAGCTCTTCAATTCTTCTTGGGGTCAATCCCTGATTATTGAATCCCAAAACATCATTCCTAGGCCTCCGGCTCCTCACCTTGCCTCTAGCACCGATTTATGAATAATTTACTCATATTTGCAGGGATATGGTTGTCTCATGGAAGCATACCTGGCGGGAATCCAACGCCTTGGCAAACACCCTTGATAAGGACGGAGCTCACAACAGCACTACCTGATTTTTTGAGACATCGTCTTCTGTTACCCTGTATTTTTATTTATATTTTCTGGGTCAACTTATAAAATGTAACCCCAGTTTTTGTGTAACCCCATTTTTTTGTAATATTTAACCCCTTTAATGATATTACAACGTGTTTCAACCCTTTTTTTGATACTTTACCCCCCCCTTCCTTTTTTTGTACGAGTCTCCTGTGTATGGGCTTAATTTTCTCACGAGTAGGAGAACTAGATGTGTATCCATTTTGTATAATGAAATATGTCTAACAATAAAAAAGAAAATGAATGATGAATTTCTAAGACCCAATCAGTTACAATCGGCTGCCTGCTAATGAATCAAGAGGACTTCAATTAATTAATTGAAGAAATGAAACTGACTCGGGGACCCCTATTTATTCTGATAAGTCAGGGATACTTCCACAGGCTTAAATGGCAGTGTCTTACCTGCATCTAAGATGGCCTGCTTCTTGTATGCGTGCCGCTTCCCCTACTTGTGCCAAGGAAGCAGGGGCAGAGGATGTCGCCGCTGCTGAGAAGGTTTGCGGGTCTGAAAATGTCCGAACAAATGCTTCAATGTGTTTGAGTGCAACTTTTCTAGCCACCTCTAAGCTTGCACTCTTTGAAGCTCCATCTGAGGATGAACCTATCAATGCAATTTCATCCATTCTGTACAACAAAACACTGAGTATCAAATCAGTGCAAACAATTTTGGACAATTGATACATTAATGAAATTTAGCCGACCCCAAATAGTTCGGATAAGGCTCTGATGATGATGATGATGCATTAATGAAATTATACCACTGTTGGTAATAAACTGATAAATGGAGAGTATGGGATCAGTGTTCACAAAAAAAATACATGCCAAAAATGAATTAAGGGGAAAGTACACCATGATATAATGGAGTATTGGCATAAGGTAATCCAGCATCCAACGCCCATTCATGATGATGGACTGAGGAGATTGATTGTACATGAGTGAATGTCAAGGCAGGGCCCACTCTAGGCAATCTCCATCGTCCATCACGAACGGGTAGGGGAAGCCCTTTGGAGCATGGTATGCCATACTCCACTGGATTATGGTATGCCAGTATGCATTGCCAAGTAATAAAAAGGGATGACAATGACAGAATATAACCAGCAAAACAAGAATTGAGATGTGGCTATCACTAGATTATTAATCACAACCACATCTCAAATGAATAATGACAAAAAAAAGAAAATGACCCCAGTTATAGGTCCCACACCATCACTGTCCATAATTTCATTGAGCACTAGTGACCCAATGGACAATGACCATACCATAATCCAAGAAATTTCAAGTGAAACTTTCCCTTTTTCCTGTCCAGGTTAATTAAGAAGTCAATAATTGAAAAAACTGGGGGCCTAGCTTTGAGTAATCTTACAAAAAAGTAGCCTCCTGACATGAACTCCCACTTCAAATGTTTACAAATGCAATCATTAGAAAATAGGATGAATTTTTTTCGCTTGCTTGCCCAAAAACATGGTAATAAAGAAAATTCACCTTAAAATTCTCCGTGAAGTAGTTTTCTGCTCAATACTCCATTGAATATGTTTGATTGATTAAGGTGTTGATTATTACACAACGACATCCAAGATCGAATCCTATATGGAACTACTCCAACACAATATATACATATAGGGTGTGGGTTTGTCTAAGGCTGAGGCCCCAAACAATTAACCTAAGGTGCGCCTTCAAATATTGTCAAAAGATGATGTTTCAGCACTGAAAATCTTTGTGATGGCGTGAAAATTTATTTTCATCTGTAATTATAAATTTTAAAACTTCAAAATATTGTATATCGATTAAAGCAAGGCGCACCTTCAAATAGTGTCGAAGGATGTTGCTTCAGTACTGAAAATATTTATGATGGCCTGAAAATTTATTTTCATCTCTAAATATAAAATTTAAAACTTCAAAAATATTGCAGATTGAGCAGCTCCATAAACATTTAAATATCTAGGAAATTGATGGTCCAGAAAATGCATTACAAGATGCCTTATTTCCAAGACTTGAAATCCATTTTTTTCATATCCATATATCTTGAGGTCGAGATGAACAACTTGAGCGTTTTTGGACATTGAAACAACCTCTTCTAGTGATAGTTTGAGGGGCACCTTAATTTGATTGTTTAGGGCCTCACACTTATATAAACTTTTTCCATGCTTATGGCCTCGCTAAGGGTATGGTTGTTAATAGAGCAGCATGGCATACCAGGATTCATGTATCCAACCCCAATTAATTGGGAAAAGGCTAAGATGATGATGATGACACATACACACACACACATATATATGTGTGTGTGTGTATATTTCAAGCTTATATATATATATATATATAT